>NC_084704.1:27553032-27859356 GCF_033807575.1 Cydia pomonella | reverse complement strand
CAAAAGCTGTACATGTCCATTCATGGTTGAGCCGCCCTCGCAAATATCTTCCCATATTTACAAGCCTCGCTTTGTTCATTACGTAAAGGTTTGCTCTACTCTCATCATACGGGGCTTACTACGAAGCAGTATGCATGTCCGAGAACAAGCTTTTAAACTAGATGACAAAAGAGTGAAGAGATACTATATCTTATGTGACATTTCAAACTTTCTTAATTTGAACACATTAAGGCATAGTTTTACCGAGCCTATCGCAAATTTCGCTTACGCATATTATACTGGCTGTGGTTGCGTTAACCGATGACTGAAGACTTTCCGATAGATCTTCGCTTCGTGCATTTTTGCAGAGACCAAGATCCGTACTCCTTTACACCGTTCATCCGTTCCGTACTTGATTTAAAAATTACTTGCTGTGCATTCCGCTCATAGGTGCGTGAGATGCATTGCGAATGTTTTGAAATAAACATCTGGATCTAGATAAGATATTTAAAGTTAGGTACTTCAAAACCTTAAAGGATGGTAACTAATCTGATAACAAGGGCCAATTTATTTAATTTCGTGCGCTTGATTTCGGGTGGCTCCCTTCAATATATCTCCACTACTAGCCATTTCAATTCTACTAATCGAATTGAAAACGAGTGACCAGTACCACTAGATTCGCAATTTGTAGCTCGTATTTCAAAAATATAAATTCACCGTTTTCTACATATATTCGAGTAACGAAATCAAGCGCTCAAAATTATAAAATCGGCCCCATGGTCATGAATCTTTTAACTAACATCTCTTTAATTGAGGTGATTCAGTTCCCAATAACGAGGTTCAATGGAAACAGAAAAGACATCCTATCATGTGGAAACCTGCCCTGTCTACACAACCAAGACCTTCAAGTATACCGTATTGGCCTAGCTAGTAGTTAGTCAGCGTAGCCTAAAGAGCCGATAGGTACCTAACGTAAGTACGTCGCACGCACGTCGCACGAATATACATCAAAATAACAAGAAATTTTAATATCTTCACAAAATTTGAGTGCAGAATAAATTGTCCAGAATAAATTGCTGTCATTTGACTAATTTTATAGCTTAACATGAATAAATTAAAACATTTTTGAAAATGAACTATCTTTTTTAGAAAAGTTAAAAACATTAATTTACACATTAACACGCAGACATTGATTGTTTGACCAATTTGGTAGCTTTTCTGACGAAGTTTATCCTATTTGTTGGGCGTTGCTGCTCGAGAATGTTGCCTGGCGTGCGGATAATTGGTACAAGAACGGGGCTAAACTTTACCATAAGATTAACCAGTAGTATGGCAAATTTGCATACAAGTTAGGTCGTTTATTTTGGATACTAATTTAACTTTCATTTAAAATTACATGCGCAGGCGATTATTTTCCGTGCATACAAAAAAGTTATTACTTTTGTAGGCACTTTGAAAACATCGTTCCCCACGCAGCTTTGTTGGCATACAAGTGATACAAACCATACAAAATATAATTCCAATTTCTCACCTTTAGAGATTGAATTTAAGAAAAAAATGTGTTTCAGTGCAGCTGTAACACGCGAAGAAAATTCTTTTCAAACTGAAGGTTCTTTTATCAATCGTTTAGAATTGATCATCTCTTATTATCTAATAATAACGGATCAGCTTTTAATATAATTTTATGTAAGCAATTTTGATCACGGTATTATCTGCTACATACTATAAAAATTTAAAACGTATCTCTGATTTTGATGCAAACTCAAAACGTAAATGGTTTAAGTAAAAATAGTACATTTATTTTAATTTTCTTCATTTAAGAATTGGTTCAATGGTAGGAGTGACGTCAACATCTAGGCCACGTTAGAGTGTAGCCGTCCCGTGACTTCGCATAACAATTTCAGCTTATGCATTCCAAACATCAGCACTGTTTTACGTCAAACGCTATTTATCAGTGGTTGGTAAATGGGTCAGTGCATAATATAAATTCTAAACTGCATTTAGATAGTTTACTAGATTGTATTTCGGTGTAGTGTACGGTGCAATTCTCATTTGCCTTATAATATATTTAATAAACAATGACGTAACTGTTGACCGAAGAGCTGGCGGCTTCGTCGCAAAATGTATCACCATGTGATAAATAAATAAATGAATTGTAAAAAAAATTAAGATAAAAATACAAATAAAATAAAAAGGCCTTTTATTTCTCGCAGGTACTTAACAAACACAATTCATTAAAAAGCAATTAACTTAAACTTACTTTAGGTTTAGTATTTCAATAATACTTAATAATTTATTTTCGGTTAGTATGTCAATAATATTTAATATTTAAATGTCAAATCAATTTTCTAATATGCTAGGTTATGTAATAATAATAAGTAATAAATTGATTATTTTTCTTAAAACTATTCTGCAAGAACCCCTCCTGTGAAGGTGAAGGCCTCCTCCAGTGATGACCAGTGTTCTCTGTCTTTGGCAACTTCCATCCGTTTTTTGCCTCCTCTTTGGGCGATGTCGTATACCCACCTTGTGATAGGTCTGCCGTGTTTCCTGGTTCCTGTTGGTCCTAACCATGAGGTTATTTGCAATGTCCATCGGTCGTCAGTCAATCTGGCTACGTGGCCCGTCCAAGGCCATTTTAGTTTTTGCGCGTAGGAGAGCGCGATTTTGTTTTTTGGCGTATAATGGTATTACGTATTTTGTGTATTTTTCATATTTTTAGTATGCTTTTCTCCATACTCCGCTGACACGTATTTAACTACGTTTTTGCCCGTCCAGTGAATTTCCAGGTTTGGCACGCATATGTAAGAGATGGTAAGAGAAGAGGCATGTATATATTTTTCTTTTGTGTCAGTGGCACCATGTGATACAACGAGGAAATGCCGCCAGCATCCTAGGTACAAGGCCTCAAGGGCCTATTTTAGATTTAAGATAGTTATAGTAATACTTGTGTAATATATCCATTATGTGTACACTGTTATTTTAAATAAAATACCCTTAACACCATAAATAAGGATAAAATAATTAAAAAAAAAACCATTAGATGAAAACAATATTTTATTATATATATTCATAGGAGTATAAAATGCTGAAGGATAGATACAAGCATTGCATTTCTACGTGCCCTTTAACGCAAATATCATGACATACTGACAGCTTGATTTCTAATAAATTATTCCTTCTAAGAAGGCCATTGACCAATTAACTTTTTCCATAGTCACATGGCTTAGCTCGCGCTAAGCGAAGATTACTTATTGATTGATCCTGACAAATTGTCCAATGTTTAAAAAAAGCCAGGTAGGTAGTATTTATACCATAATGATCAAAGTTTAGATGAATAGCACACCGGTGTAATATTACGCTACAGAACAATAAACCACTTCTGTCGTTGTTTGGAAGGAACATAAAATTTATAAAAGGATACCTATACCCAAAGAGTAGTATAATATATAGAACACCTATACTTATGAACTATAAAGATTAATGAAAAAATAAACGTAGGTGCCTACCTATACTGTGATGAAAACACGTTTGTAAATTAAATAACTTACCTACATGTTACTTACTCTTCTTACATTTTTATTATTTATATTTAAGCGTAAAAAATATAAACAATAAAAAAAATACAAAGATAAGAGAATATTCGCAATCTATAATCTTCCCCGAAATAACTTAAAAGAACCCACTGAATATAATACATGGTTTCAGTGAAGCAATCTCCGAGTAATTATTCCGCTTACATACGCTGGAAAGGTTGTGAGACAGCGCGGTGCTGCGTCTCAAAGTGCTTTGACTGCGCGCCCAAGGGACGTGGCTCAGTCCGCTCAGTACACGGTATAGTCAGGTCACGCCGAATATCTATCCAACTTCATCCTCGTGCAAGTTTTGCGTGGAATTTATATTTGGATAGTTTTAACTTTATACTGAAAGTCTAGTTCAATGTGCTCATTCAAGTATTAGTGCAGCGACACTGTTCCTTTCGATAATTCTCGGCTCCGTTCGCCTCAGCATTGCTCCGAGCAATTATTAGGGTTGGCACAACTTGACGTCCCTTTGCCTGCACGACCACAGATAAGATAATGAGTTGAATTTTGACAACCCTAAATAGCCGAAAGGGATAGCGCCGTACATTAGAAAGGCATAGTATGATTCGTCCCTGAATCGCTGTCAAACTCCGGTGTCATTTTTGTAAGGTGTAGAACTATTATTTATTCTTTGGTATTATGCGCATCGATTAAATACGTAAATTATATTAAAAATACAGCGTGTGTTATACTTGTCCTAAATTGTGAGGTTTTATACACCTACTACTTTCTATTTTAGCTAAAGCCAGATAAAATGTTAATTATAGGCATAGCTCGTGCTCAATTCTGTAAATTATTGTGGATTTCAAATCATCTTATGTTTCACTGTAAACAGGAACTCCTCTAAAATAAAATTATCTGAGAATCTCACATGTGCAGGTAATTTACCTCCTGAGTTATGTCATCTTTTTCAGACAAATTTTAACTTCAGCACTGTGTATATAGAGTCCCAACTCTTGTAATATATTGATGACACGGGGCCTCGGGAGGTAAAATGTGATGCTATCTGTCATCTGCCAAGCCTGTGTAAGTAGGTTTAGTGTTGCACTAGGCGACATTTCCTTACACATATATGTTTAATATTAAAAGCGAAGTCGTCAATCTTAAACGTGAAACGGTCTGGACATAACGGGACATCAAATTTTGATTTAATCAAAATACAATCAACATCATCAAGCATTACAATCAAAATAGCCAAAGTCGAAAAAAAGGAAACCAAACGCTTTCTTAATTTAACCAGAATAAAAAACAAAGTTATTTTCATAATACATATTTTAGTAAACAACATACACAACGATATGCATTTAATGAAAATTTGCGATGTGCTTAAACGAAATTAACATGGTAACACTGAGAGAAAGGAATCCGGAAAACTGGAAATTCAATTTTCAACTGAAAATAGAGGACCATTCTTCACTGTCAGGCTAACCCATACTGAATCGAATTCCAACCATTACGGCCATTAAGGCTCCAAATATGCAGAAACTACACTAAAGCTATAGGTAACTTTAATTACTACCCAAAACTTTTTAAATGTGAATTTGGAGTTAGGAAAAAAATACCCTGTATTCCTAAAGCCCTATTTAAGGACGACTGGGCCGCGGCCGGGCCGCAGCTTCCGGTGCTTACTTTCTACGGAGAACACTACGTGATCACCGATCAGCCGTCATAGAAAATAATCCTCCGCCTCCGGCCCGGGCACAGAATAAGTAATAGTACTACCGTACAGAAAAGAAGCTTCCTACAAAACCGAAGTGTGTAGACCGCGGGCCAGGAGCATATTTCGTCAGTCCTCTCCTCCCGGCTGATACTTTGTCAGATGATAGTTTAGATGCTGTTTTAAATTAAAAACAGCGTCAGCCGGTTGTTTGTAAATTGCGTAATCCGTTGATGATTTTTCAGGCGCTACGCCTGATGAAATGCTACATGCAAAGCTTCATGATTTGTTATTGCTATCATAAAAAGGTATAGCGCTTTTTTTTACATGTTCATGCGGCCAGCTGATGTTCTTACCACCGCGATATAACCGGCTGACGATTTTTTTATTAGCAATAGCATCTGAACTATCATTTGACAAAGTATCAAACGGGAGGCGATGTACATTTTTTTTTGTTTTACGTGTTTCGGTGGCTGCCATTCCTCAATCCACTAACGGAGCGGCAGCTGACGTCCACGAGGGTTCATCATACCTAGCCGTTAAACACAAACACACGAGTTTTTGGCTGGGAGACGATTGGTCATGTAAATCTGTTCCTGGCTCGCAGTCTATTGACAGCGATTCAGGAAGGAATCGTGCTCAGCTGTTCCTTTCTTATATATGGTACTATCCCTTTCGGCTAATTAGGGTTGTCAAAATTCAAGTCATTATCATATCTGTGCACGCAAGGGGACGTCAAATCGAATGGAGCCAAGAATGCCCGAAAGTTGCAGTTTCGCCCCCCTCGCCTGGGCTCGGCCTGATCTAGGGTGAGTCATCCTTTAGAAGTTCAAGAACTTGTATGCAATTTTCGTTACATTGCGGTATTAGGTCGATCGACTCGACTGAATCCATTGCACTCTGTAGTTAGCAATGTAAGTATCGAATGTTGCATGAAATGAAGCTTTTTAGGATGCATAAGATAACGCTAGGAGGAGGATATTTACTACATCAAAGTCGTCGAACGCCTAATTTAAGTTTGTCGATCATCGCGAATGTGCGCTGGCAGTACCCACTGCACGATGGTTTGATTTGCACTTGACCTCTTTAATTTTACCGGCCGTGGCCAGTCACTTAATCGAGTACTTTATAGTGTTATTACGTAGTAGAGTGGATCAAACACAGATTTTAAAACAAAAGTTGTCACTCTTGTGAAAAACAGCTTTATTTGTTATCAGCATATAATTTGGTAGAAACTAAAAAAATTCAAATGCAGCTTGTATGGCTTCAGATTAAACAATCAGAAAATTAGGCCCTTAGATTGAAGTTTGAATATGTCCACAAGAGAAACGTGTATGACTCAGGTACTCTACTCACTATCGTTATTCACAGTAATTAATTATAAATCACTTCATTAAAAATTCGGCGTAACAAGATGACTGAGATAGAGTTTATACATTTACGACAACACGATATAAAATATGTATCTAACGATTCTAAAGTAGGTACCTATTAAAAGATCAAGGCCGAATTAACTTATACACCAAATTTTTCTACAAGCTTCTTTCATCAAGAAAAGCAATCGCAAGCAATTTTCTAACATACAGTTATTCTTTAACCTTCACAGACTCCCCTACTAAAAATTGATTTTACATTGACATGGCGACGGCGTAGCGTGCATTATATAAACGTATATAAGTATTCTCCCCGGTCTTTAGGATAGCGCAGATATAAAGGCCACTACATCTAGAAATACTTGGGCACTTTTTACCTCTTCAAGAATCAAACATGTAACTTTTTGAATATATTGTGCCATTATTTAAAGATCGATTATTTTAAGAGCAGCAAATAAAAGCGTTTGGCTAGTCTTGAATTAAATTTTTATTGATATTTTGTAATTATTTATTTTTCTATTTTTATCTATATATCCTTATATGAAATAAATAGCGAAACTTTAATAACGCATGGGAAATAGTCACCTGACTTTTCGTAACCTGATACCTATGAAATACTGTCATCCCGATGCATGTTTTCTATTCGTTTGGCGCGATGTAGGACTATAATCAATTGCGAGATTGTATTATATTATGTTGTTATTGGTACTGAGGTGAGGTTGTGGTGATCTTAAGAATGACACGTAGGTTATTTTGAACTACAGGTGATTAGATAAAGTATTGGTTGCCGACGGTCAGATGTTCATTGTAAGAAAGGCGACCAATTCAACCGTTACGGGGATATGTTTCGAAAAATGTAAATTTAGCAATAGATAAGAGAGGAAACGTCGTGGCACAAACCCCCAAAACATTTTTTAAATGATCGTTAACAGCAACACTAGTTGCCACATCTAGTGAATTTAGGACGATGTCTACGATATCTCTGCTCGTTTTACATCGTCGTAGCGCTATCTCTTACACGTCGACAGTCGTTAAACACTCATCGTTACATTGCCAAATGTCGACTAGGATTCTCTTCTCGGAGCATTTTACGTTTAAATAGAAGTTAATTTACATGAAATATAATATAAAAAGAAATTTTTGTAAAGATTTGTCGGCGACTAATAGAGGCCTCGGGGGACTAGAGGGCCGGCAACTATTTCACACAGCGCGTAAGGCCGGCGCCCCACAGCTGCGCACGCTATGTACACGACCCACGTTCCTATACGAAATTTCGTGGGCTTGCCCACGGTTCGTATTGAAACATGGGCCGTGGATGTAGCGTGCGCAGCAGTGGGGCGCCGGCCTAAGTATCGCCATGCAGCGGGGAAATACGGCCAGCCTCCTGCGGCGATTTGGGCCAATTTTTTTTACCTATAGTTTAGGAGTAAGCTCGTTTATTTTTCTGTAATCAAAATGATAAATTACATAGTTATTTGCTTTACTTAGTTATTTATTTAGGAACTTCGTTGATCCAGCGATCGTAACATAACAGGTGGGCCCCGCCCCTTTTTCCCCTTATTCTAAATAATCGTAGTGTAAATTAGAGCAAACATTTTAAATAAAAGTAGGACAAAGTAGAGCCAGCCGCACAAGTTGCTAAGCGGTTGAAGTGTTCAAAATGAATAAAAAATTACTTTACTGTACAAAGTAAGAACATTCATTGATAATTGCTGATGTCGTGATGTATATGCCTTAGCTACAGTCAAGTGTAAAAATATGGCTGTACACATCTTACTCAAAAATATGTCCCATAGCATCGTATTCCAGTGTATATAGGTAGACCGTTTAAATGAGTCTTCGCCCGCGCGGTACAGAGGCGCGGGGGTAAGGCGACAAAGGGGATCGAGAGAGGAGCGGGCGGCAGGCGCGCCTATTGTGATACACAAGAGGTGAAATGCGCACTGGACAGGTTTTGAGATATGTGACGTTATAGCGGTTAATAGTTGGTGTTTTTTTAATGGGAAAGAATATGACGTTAATTTTATTGAAAGTTTATAAAACAACAAACTTAATTAACTTTTGTACTTTTATTCAATGCAAATTATGAATATAATAATTTATAATAATATGTAAGTACGATACTGATGATGACGACTCGAAAGTGATTTATAAATTATAAATCAATCACTTATGTCCATATCAATATCACTTGAACTTGATTCTTCACTTTCGGAGTTATCGTCATCATCAGAATCGTCCTGCAGATTTATAATCAATTGTTGATACTCAATAGAATTCGGGTCCAATTTCTTCTTTCTAAAATATGTGTACACATTAAAAGCCATTTGCTTGGTTTGACTATTAAGTTTCTGTCCAAAGATAAGTCGAGGCATCTTGAGAATGTAATCTCATGTGTATATTTCACCAAGCGCCCGGAACTTATAAACACGAGTGACTGCTAACCGCGTGGCTAGCAAACTGAGCTACGGCAAAAATGCGCCTGCCGCCCGCATCTCTCTCGATCCCCTTTGTCGTCTTACCCCCGCGCCCCTGTACCGCGCGGGCGAAGACTCATTTAAGCGGTCTACCTATAGGTACCATACCATACCATAGCGCGTACCATAGGAGCGTAGTACCATATTTATGAGACGATTCTGGACAGTCGTGCAGCCTGCTAATTACAGTTTCCTAAACTACCGGACTCGCCCGGATCGCACCTATCTACCGCACCATCCACCCAGCACCGTGGTGTCACCGCCGTGCCCGGCCTCCCACAAGCGGGTCCCACCGGGTCCGGCTTTGACTAACGGAGCGAAGTGGGTGACGCAGCCGCGATCGCGAGTGGCTGTACTCCGAAAAACCCCGCCTCCCGGAGCCCCAAACTCCGCCCCCCGCCCCCGCCGGTGCGTTAGCATAGGTGGGGGTAATTCGGAAAACGGCGTTTTTCTAACTACCCGCACACTGGTTATGTGTCCGCCCCACTACCTCTAGTGACATCTCGTCACCGCAAACATGCCATCGACCCCGCGGACCAGCGACCCCGCCGTCCGCAAGGCCACCCGGCCTCGGATCGCCGCGACTAGACGCCGCCCGGAGGACCTCACGGCGATGCAGCGCGCTATGGACATTTTGCGCGCCGTCGGCCAAGAGGCCATTCGAGCCCCCAAAACTCCGACATCGGAGGGAGCTGGCGAGTTCCAGTTCCTCCCCCAGACCCTTCACGCGCTGGAGCAGCTCCAGCCCCTGCAACGCCCCGCCCTCCAGGAGCCACAACCCGGCCCATCGAGGGCGCCCGCGTCGGCCTTTTTTAAGGCCGACGCCCCTCAGCCGACCTTCGCGAAAGCGGCCGCATCGCCGCCGCCGCCCCCTCGCCGCACCCCCCTGAGTGCGCCGAAGCCCCAGAAACCACCAGCGCCTCAACCGGCCCTAGCCAGGACCAGTAAGGCGCCATCGACCGCGACCGCAGCCGCCAGCCGCATCCAGCCCCGCGCCTCCCGCGCCGCGACCGCGCCTGCGCCCCGCGCGCCCACCGCGCCCACGCTTTCCGCGCCCGCCGCGTCCGCGCCCTCGCCCGCGCCCGCCGCGCCCGCCGCGCCCGCACCCGCCGCGCCCGCCGCGCCCCCGCGCCCGCCGCGCCCGCCGCGCCCGCGCCCACTGCGCCCGTTACTCGCGCAGCCACGCCCAGGAACGCCGCGACCAAGGCTGTGCCAACGCCACTGCCACGTGCCCCCGCTCCCTGCGCGCCCACACCCGCGCCCCCTGGCCCCCCCCAGGTACCCACGCCCGTGCGCGTCCTGTCGCCGTCGCGCTTCCCACCGCCGACAAACCTCATGCCGCCATTCGCCGTAGCCAGCCCTGCTCAGAAGCGGCAGGGTGGCGCAACGCCGCCGCCGCACTCACTTCCCCGGCTCGACCTGTCCCCCATGGACACGGACCAGCCGCCGGCGAAGTCACCAACTCCGCCCGCCTCATCAACGGCCGGACCAGCGCCCCCCGCCGCCCCTACCGCGAAGGGGAAGCGATACCCACCCCTCATTGTGGAGGCGATGCCTGATTGGCCCATGCATTTCCGCGAGCTGCGGAAGTTGCTGGGCCACCAGGTCAACGCACGCCCCCTGGGGAAAGGCATTATCTTCACCCCGAGAGACGAAGATGAGTACCGGGCGATCCAGCAGTACCTTCAGACCACGGGGCTACACTGGTTCTGCTACGGCCTCCCAGCAGAACGCAGCCTCAAGATCGCCATCCGCGGCCTGCCGGCGAACACCGACCCGGCAGAAATAGAAGAAGACCTGAGGGAGAAGGGCTTCTTACCCGAATTCGTCCGTCAAATCCGCGCGCGCAGCGGCCGGCCTGGATGCATATTCCACGCCCAACTGCAGCGTACCGCGGACACGACGCCGGGGATCTACGCCCTCACCGAGCTCCTGGGTATGCCAGGAGTAAAGATCGAAGCCTGGCGAGGACGAAAGGGCCCCGCGCAGTGCCACAGGTGCCAGGGTTTTCGGCACTCGTCGGTGAACTGCCACCGCCCTCTCGCCTGCGTTCGTTGCGGCGAGCCTCACCCCGCAAACGAATGCCCACGCCCACGCGAGGAGCCAGCGACGTGCACCAACTGCAACGGTGCGCACCCCGCTAACAGCGCGCAGTGCCCGGTATACAAGCGGGAGGCGCGCAACAAGAAGGCCGGAGTCGCAGCGCGCACTGGTGCAGCACTGCCAACCACCTCGCAGCCAGCCGTTGACACGGGCAACGCCGCGAACTCCCTCATGGCGAACGCCAACGACGGGAGACGTCCGCCCACAAGAAGACGCAAACGCGGAGGGAAGAAGACCAAGACGGGTCCGGAACCTTCCTCTGCCCCGCAGCAGCAGCAACCCACGACCGTCCCGGCTACAGCGTTGCAGCCGCGACCCCCATCAGCCCCGTTCCCCACGACGGCCGCCCCTCTCCAGGGGAAGAAGGCGAAGCCAGGAGCGGGACCCAGCGATGGCCGAGCCGAAGCCATCACGATGCTCGTGGAGATCCTGCAGGAGCTCCTCGTTGCCATTCAGTCGGGACAGAGCCCTGTCCCGATTATCCTCAGAAGGCTGGCAGACCTCTATAGCGTTCGCTAGCCAACTGAGGATCCTACACTGGAATGCCGACGGGCTCTCTGCAGCCAAAGTCACCCTGCTGCGACATCTTCTGGCCGAGAAGAAGATCGACGTAGCCCTGATCTCAGAAACCCATCTTAAGGCAGGCGATCGCCTTAAAATACCAGGCTACGTCGCCTACAGAAAGGAGGAAACATCTTCACTCGGACGCGCCTATCGGGGACTGGCCGTCCTTGTGAAGCGTCAGGTCATCCACCAGCCGCTGCCAGTGCCGACAACTCTCCGATCGTCATACGCCCTAGGCGTGGAAATCTGCGTCGACCGCCACCCTCTGCGCGTGTTTGCGTTCTACAAGCCACCCAGCTCTCGCCTTGCAGTGGCTGATGTCCACGACCTGTTGGACTCGCCACTGCCCACGATTGTAGCCGGCGACTTCAACTGCAAACACACTGCATGGAACTCAGTGAAGACCTGCCCAGATGGGCAGCGACTCCTCGCCGATGCAGAAGCCCAAGGATACGAGGTGCTAGGACCAGAGGTCCCCACGCACTTCCCGTACACGGCAGCCCACATACCGGACGTCATCGACCTTATGGTAGTACGCGGCCTGACTTCCTGGCCCGCGCAGGACATCCTGGATGACCATCTTCTTTCTGACCACCAGCCCGTCATGGCAACACTGGACTTGACGCCGACTCGGACGGCTCCGCCCTCGCCTCGCCGACGACAGGATTGGGATCGTTTTGCGACCTACATGAGCGCACACACTCCATCCTTCCCCGTGACTACAGCGGAGGAAGTCGACCGACTCGCTGAGGAGTTCGCCTCATGCGCCACTGCCGCCCTCACAGACTCTTCCGCCGAGACCGGCGCCAGTCAGTCGCGCCGTAAGCAAAGCATCCCCGCTTTTATCCTGACCCTCATCGAGAGGAAGAGGAAACTGCGTCGACAATTCCAGCGCACACGATGTCCCACCATGAAGTCCCAGCTGAACTCTCTCGCCGAGAAGATCTCGCAAAGCCTCGCGGCTTACACCGAGGACTCTTGGCTCGAGTACATCGAGTCAGCTGGTGAGGACTGGAACGACATCCATCGTCTGTGCCGCAGAGTAACAGGAAGACCAGCACCCATCCGCCCTCTTTTCGCCAGTGACGGTACCCCACGTTACCGCGCAGAAGATCGAGCGGAGATTTTCGCTGACCACCTGGAGACGCAGTTCAGACCGAATCCGTCCGACGACACCGAGCACGAAGCAGCTGTAAAGCAGCACCTGGCGGACTACTTCGCCACGTCCATAGCTCCAGACGAAGATCCCATCATCCTCACACCGGGCCAAGTCCAGAGGATGATAAGACGCACCCCGCTGAAGAAGGCACCCGGCCCCGACCGCATACCAAACGAGGCGCTGCGCCACCTGCCCCCGCGAGCCATCGCGACGTTGGCGCGGCTCTTCACCGGAGTCCTGCGGACCGGCCACTTCCCGCGCCCCTGGAAGCAGGGTCGCGTCATCATGATTCCCAAGCCCGGGAAGAATATTCTTCGTCCTGAGAGCTATCGACCCATCACGCTGCTGCCTACTATCTCGAAAGTTTTCGAGAAGCTGCTTCTGCCTCACCTGACGCCCCACATTCAGCCACGCGACGAACAGTTCGGCTTCCGCCCGGAACACTCGACGACGCTCCAGCTTGCCCGCGTGCTGCACCTCGCTGCAGCAGCTTACAACAAGAGGGAGCACACGGTCGCTGTTCTTCTGGACATGGAGAAGGCGTTCGATCGCGTATGGCACCCCGGACTCCTCTACAAGCTGTCCACGTCTACTACTCCGCGTCGAGTAATCAAGACTGTGGCCACCTTCCTGGAAGACCGCCGCTTCCACGTGGCGGTAGAAGACGCCGTATCATCCGACCGCACCATCCTTGCCGGAGTGCCCCAAGGGAGCTGCCTCTCGCCCGTGTGTTATGGGCGCTACACCGATGACATCCCGGTCAGCGAGGGCGTTACGCTCGCGCTATATGCCGACGACGCTGCCTACATCACGTCATCCATCCGCCTATCACACGCAGCGCACAAAGCCCAGTGCGCCCTAGAGGCTCTCCCTCCATGGCTGAAGAAGTGGAGACTATCAGTCAACGTGTCGAAGACCCAGGCGATTGCTATATCCCGTAAGGTGCTGATGCCGCCGCGTCTCACACTCCTGGGGCAGGCCATCGAGTGGTCCCCGATGGTGAAATACCTGGGGGTGACCATAGACCGCCACCTCACCATGGCCCCTCACGTCAAGAACGTGATCGCCCAGACGCGTGCCGCTCGCATCTTACTTGCCCCGGTTCTGAAGTCCCGGCTATCGCTACGCGTGAAGCTAGGCGTGTACAAGACTTACGTCCGAACACGCCTAACATATGCAGCCCCCGCGTGGTACGCGCTAGTGGGAGAGTGCAACAGGAAGCGACTGGACGCTCAGCAGTCGCTCTCTCTACGCACCATCGTCGAAGCCCCTCGCTATGTGAGGAACGACGTTATAGCCCGGGACCTGAGAGCAGAACCGCTACGTGATTTCGTAGCTCGCCTGGCGGGTCGGATGTTCGAGCGCGCGGACCGGTCGCGCTGGAGCCACCTCCGTGGCATAGCGCCGTACCACGCGCGCCCGCCCGACCACAGGGGTCTGCCGCGCGAGCTCGCGCCTGCAACCCCTGCCACACCGGACTGACCACACCACAGACTGACACCACCCTGACACCGGTTGACGATCGCTGGCTGGGCCTCCCCCAACGGGGTCCCACCTGGCTGGCTTGATCTCGCCGGTGTGAGAAGACCCGGACACGACCACTGGGGCCTCACCCGAGGCCCCACCCCGACGACCCAGCCATATTCATGGCTGGCGGTTTGACACCGCTGCAGGGGGCCAACGCCCCGAACAGCATCCCCAATCCCCTGAGGGGGAATTGAGAAGACGTCCACTGCTGATTCTTTTGATACATATTTTTGCAGCTGACCCTACATATTAATTTCCATGTATTCATTAAAGCAGAGAGAGTATTAACTAAAAATCGTTTAATTATTTAATTTGCCATTGGATTGATCTTAAACACTTAATCTATTATGTACAAATAAAGCGCAATAGACTTAAGTGCTCCTTTTACGAGATTAAAATGGCATTTTACCTACTACTGCTAAAATTAACAGAAATTGGAGAAAAACAAATATACACAAAAAAAAGGTTTACCTTACTTAGTTTAGCCAATAAAACTATTATTATATTTCTTTTTCTTAAATAGGATTCGCGGACTAAGCATTGTTAGTCCAGATGCGATTTGTTTCAAGCTTTTTTTAATGTGATAGTCATCAAAGGAGCAGACGAGTCGCCTGATGGGAAGCGGTCAGCGTTGCCCATGGACATAAGCAACATCACAGGAGCCACTTAAGCGTTGTGTAATGTTAGGTTAGGTTATTACAATTTTCCCCCCGAGGGTTGCCCACCTTGTCGTGGTGGAGGGGCTTAGTAGCCGTGGCTTGGTCTCCCACGGTGAAGCGAAGAGGCAACCAGGGCCGGCCTGTTTGAGGTGCTGGCTGGCCCGAGGAGGACGCTCCAAGTGGGCTTCATAAGCCCGCTTGTGACGCGTTGGAGGTGGACCGTCGAGGAAGAGGAGTGTCGGTATTGCGGTTAGCCGTTCTCCCTATCCTCGACGGCCGAGGTGGGATCGCAGGGGAAGAGGCGTGATGGTATCACGATGCGCCACTCTCCCTATCCCCTGCGACCTTGGCGGGGCCGTTCCGCTGTAGCGGCGTTGGTGGGGCTGCAGAGGAAGAGGAGTGTCGGTGTTACGGTGTGCCGTTCTCCCTGTCCTCTGCAGCCGAGTTGTGGTTTGCGGCAGAACCATGGACCTCATCTGCCGCCGGGCGCTGGGGAGTTTTCTGGCGCCCGTGGCCTCCTTGTGGCGGGCTCGGGGGGGTCCGCTACACTGCAGGACGGAGGCCGAGGAGGAAGGCGCGTCGAACCATCTGGCGCGCCTCGCGTGAAGGGCCTTCGGGCATCCGCGAAGGAGCCGCTCGCGGGCGGCTGCCGCCGGTGGGGTCGCGGATGAGTACGCAAGTGTTCCCGTAACCCCACCAATAAGGCGGCGAGGTGGCATATGGGGGGTTTTTAGTGGGTATACCGTGGGCCTCATTAGCCTAGACGGGAGTCCCACATAACCACTCGGGTCACCCCCCGCACCCGGGTGGTATGCGGAATGCATTTTCCCCCCTGGAAAAAAAAAAAAAAAAAAAAAAAAAAAAAAAAAAAAAAAAAAAAAAAAAAAAAAAAAAAAAAGTTATTACAATTTTGGCGTGTCACCGAGGCACGAGCCAGTGGGATCCAACCACCCCTGGAGGAGGTCAGACGGTGGAGACTTGACTCCCGTTGCACGGCACGGCTGTTTCGGCTGGTACCTGTGTGAGAGGTTGGGAAGGGAGCCGACGACAGCGTGCCATCATTGCGATGGAGGAGCCGTGGACACGGCGCAACACACGCGCGAAGAGTGCCCTGCGTGGGCGGAGCCTCGCGCTATCCTGTCCTCGGCCATAGGAGGAGACCTCTCGCTGCCGGCGCTAATACGCCGCATGCTCAGCAGTGAGGAAGCGTGGGCGGCAGTGGCCTCCTTTAGCGTCACCGTCCTGTCGCAAAAGGAGGCTGCAGAGAGAATGCGCGAGGACGATGCGAATTCGCTCCCTCAGCGCCGTAGGAGGCCAGGTCGGCGTCTAAGGGCATACGCAGCCCGAATGATACCGCCTTAACGGGAACCTGCGGGTGATGGGCCGGGAGTTCCATCACTCGCCTAAAGAGGTTCCGAGCTGGAAGGCCCTCAAGTGTTCCGAGGCGTCTTCAGCGGAGTAGGCTGCTGCAGCAGCCACAAAAGTCGAGCCCGTAATGGCAACGCCGACGGGGTATCGGAAGTCTACAATCGCGTTCCCGAAACCCCGTCCACAAAGCGCGCGGTGGAACACCCCAGGGGGTTTAGTCCGTGGGAGTCGGACATACCCACTCGGCTTCTCCCGTGCCAGTGGGATCCATAACGGATTCCCCCTGGGTCAAAAAAAAAAAAAAGGTTATTACAATTTTGGCGTGTCACAGAGGCACGAGCCAGTGAGATCCAACCACCCCTGGAGGAGGTCAGACGGTGGAGACTTGACTACCGTCGAGTCTCCTCCAGAAGTGGAAAGAAAGGTTGGAGGCGCCAAGTGCCGGCCACTGGACCGTCGAAGCTATTCGACCCGTTCTGGAGCGATGGGTCAAAAGAAAGGGGGGGGGGGTTCCTCTCCTTCCACCTTACTCAGGTCCTCTCGGGGCATGGTTGCTTCGGGAGATACCTGTGTAGGAGGGAGAGACGGGAACCGACGATGCAGTGCCACGACTGCGGCGACGCCGAAGACACGGCGCTACACACGTTGGCGGTGTGCCCAGCGTGGGCGGAGCAGCGGGCCGCACTCGTGGCCATAGTGGGGAGCGACCTTTCCTTGCCAGCGGTGGTGAAAGCCATGCTTGGTGGGGAGAGGCCATGGGTGGCTGCGGCCTCCTTCTGCGAGGACGTGATGGCGCAGAAGGAGGCGGCGGAGCGCGACAGGGAGGAAGATCCGGCCTCCCAGCCAATGCGCCGCAAACGTGTAGGGCGAAGGCGGTTGGCATACGACCGCCGATTACCCCCATAAGAGTTCCTGTGGGCGGCAGGCTCGGGAACGTCTGCCGCCTACACAAGGGTCCCTGCGCAGGCGGGCGCGATGGATGATCAACGCGCCCACTGAGGTGGAGGGGTGATATATATTCCCCCACGAGTCGAGTCCGAGTCCGGACGGCCGCTGGCGAGGTTGCGGAAGAGTACTTCGGCGTTCCTGGGACCTCGCCCTATAGCTCTGAGGCGGCAACAGAGGGGTTTTAGTGGGTAAACCATGGGTCTCATCAGCCTATACGGGAGTCCCACATAATCATCCCAGGCCCGTCCCCGCGTCTGGGTGGTATGCGAAACGGTTTCCCAGGGTATTCATCTCTCTCTATCACTCTTCCATATTAATGCGACTGTGACCA
This sequence comes from Cydia pomonella, assembly GCF_033807575.1. Classification (NCBI taxonomy): domain Eukaryota; kingdom Metazoa; phylum Arthropoda; class Insecta; order Lepidoptera; family Tortricidae; genus Cydia; species Cydia pomonella. The sequence goes on along the minus strand of NC_084704.1, from coordinate 27,841,627 downwards.
CGCCACGGAGCGTGAACGATAGGTACGTTGGCTACGCGGGCAGCTCCGATAGCACAACCTATAAAACAATAAAGTTATTCGACGCAGCCGTCTAGACAGGACAATCGTGTGGGTTGCGAGGAACGAGGGACGGGTCACGCGCACCCGAACTGCATACATCGCCATTGTTAGCAGCTCGGTACTACTTACAGGGCTGCCCATATTGTGTTATCCAGCTGTTCTTTTGGGCAGTTGTGTAAAAGTCTGTGACAACCCTACTGCGTTCAAGTTCAAACTCCACTTTTACTTTTTACACTCTGGCGATAGGTAATATGAGTTTGTGGGCGTTTGTGCTAACAAAAGCAACGATAGCGTGGGTAATACAGGATTGTGGGTGGATTTTAATAGAATTGTCAACAGCAACGAAATAGAACACGGAATAGGCAACGTACAGCATGCAACCCACGTGGTGCCTACATAAATGAATATTGAACTAACATTTAAAATAGAAGTCTAACCAGCATCTGCGGGTCAGAAACCATTTATAGATTTATTTTATGTTAATTTAGTTTCAGTTTAGTATAATTTTTAGATTTAGTTGTTGTTCTTTATTATACCATTAATTTACTTGCATGTTGATTTGCTTAAGTGGACTGATTATGTGACGTAATGTGTGTAAAGCTAAGGCTTATTAACAAATCTGAAGTAGACCGCCTTTAAAATCTTTTAGGAGAAAGAAATGTAGTTCCTATTGTTACCGCACCCACCCCTTCCCCTCATTCTGATCTTTTTTTTAATAAGCTCCATTTTTATTATCGATGCCTAAATGCAAGGCTTTTAATTTTAATTATACATATCTTCTGTTAAATTTTAAAATAGGTAGTTTCAGTATATATTCAAATTTTGTTTTGAAATTAGATAAAAAAATACATTTGACGTAAATGGAGTTCTGTCGAGTGTAAAAGCGATCCTTACCACTGAGTGAGCTGAAAGCACAAAAGGCACAATAGTTATTTGTTATGCGGTGGTGCAAAGTTGTTGTTTGTGAGTGTTTATATTTAAAGTCAAGGCTGCTTGCTCAGCTTTCCATTTAAGCATTTCGCTTAGCATGGCTGTCCGACCATGTGGCCGGCACAATTTGGATAATTGGATAAGCTGGTTCACTGGTGGATAACTCTTCAATAAAACGTTGGATTTAACACAATAGTCTTTTATTTCGACTTTCACATTTTTGAAGCACAATATTTGTGCACTAAAACTAATTTTATTATTTTTAACACAGAGTTATGGACTTACGCGTGCAGCCATTTTTGATAGAGAGAGCGAGAGCGATGATACAATTGACACTATCTATGGGCGTGTGGCGCCGTTTGAGATACCAAAAAAAACTATGTTGACAATAAATCGCAATTACTTATAACGCTTAAACATTCCGCCCGCCAAGAACAGTATGTTCTTCCTACCGCCCGCCATGACATCATACAGCAGTACATACATAACAAGGTTTAGGAACTGCACATTACTAACGTACTAAACTAACATGAAAACGAGTTAACATGACATCAATAGATAACTTTGCACTCCATCTAAATTTTTTAAACATAAACAATACAATACACTGTTCACCAGTCTATAAGGCAGAGATCATGAACAACTTTGGTTACAATCTATAGAGATAGAGAAAACAGGCTGACTAAGACAAGTAACATTGTATGCTAACTTTAGCACGTTAACTAACATTTACTAACATACCCGTAAAAGTGAGTATCCAGAAATCACCTGAAGGTTAAAAACCCTTTAATTACTACATACCACATAAATGTAATTTAGAAAAAATAAAACTTATAAGTATACCTATTACAATATTTATACAATTAGTACTCTTTCCTATCAGTCATTTTGAATAAGTACACTTGTATAGTTTTACATACTAGTAGAATTTAGAAGTATTAATAGAGACTTCAGTAACAACCTTGTAGGAACTTCATTACGAGTAAGAACCTAAAGTTATACAGTAACAGTATCAACCATATGAATTTTACAGTACCATTTGGGTACCTACAACTAAATTTAACACATATTAATAACATACTCTTAGTCTTGCTCTGACTGGTAGCAAAATAAGAATACAGGAAACTATAACTTTAACTACATGACAAATAATACTAGTTGGCAACAGGCAACACTATTAATTTGGAAACAGGTCTCATAAGTTTGGAATGTTTACATTTTAAGGTAACGACTCTAGTGACATTGTCTGGACCAGGGTGCTTTTCTTGTACTAACCCATATAACCACATCGAGGGCGGGAGATCATCCTCCTTGACTAACACTACGTCACCTACCTGTGGCTCTGGGGTCACCTTAGTCCATTTGTACCTCTGATAGAGCGTTGTTAGGTACTCCTGAGACCACTTTCGCCAGAACTGCTGCATAATCTTCTGGGTGAGCTGCCATCTATGTAAAGGGCTGATTTGAGAATCTTCATAGTTGCGATCTGGCGCGGTTACCAGAGCTTCGCCAACTAGAAAGTGTCCCGGGGTGAGTGGACTCGTGTCCACTTCATTTGATGGCAGCTGGTACATGGGCCTACTGTTTAGACAAGCCTCAGCCTGTGCTAAAACCGTTGATAACTCCTCAAACGTGAGAGTGGTGCCATCTAGGACCCGTTTCAAATGATATTTAGTAGAGGCGACACCCGCCTCCCAGAGTCCACCGAAATTGGGAGCCCGGGGTGGAATAAAATGCCATTCAGTACCTTCATTAGCTAAGGCCTCAGCAACCTCTTTCATGACAGAAGCCTCGCCCTGCTGGAAGAGGATGCGCAGTTCCTTGGATGCACCGACAAAGTTGGACCCATTGTCGCTCCAAATCTCCTTACAGGGTCCTCGACGTGCCACGAACCGTCTATAAGCAGCTAGAAACCCTTCAGTGGTAAGTGAACTTACTGCCTCCAGGTGGATACAACGGGTTACCATACATACAAACAGTGCTATATAGCCCTTATAGCTCTTGCATCCTCTACCTTTGGATATTCTGATATTTATAGGGCCTGCATAGTCGCACCCGGTGCGGTGGAACGGTCGAGCAACAGTCACCCTGCTACTGGGTAAATCAGCCATGAAGGGTTGAGTTTTGGTGACTTTGTACTTTATACATCTCACACATTTACTTAAAATATGTCTAATCAAGCTTTTGGCATTAATAATTAGAAACTTGGATCTTACATAATTTAGGGTGAGTTGGGGGCCTCCGTGGAGAGTCCTTGAGTGAGCGTCACTCACAATCAGCTTTGACAAGTGATGGTCATGAGGCATTATGATAGGATGCTTTACATTATAAGAATGATCGCTATGCTCAATCCTACCTCGCGTTCTCATAATGCCATCCTCGTCCAAGAAGGGACACAATGATAAGATAATGCTTCTCCGGGGAATTGGATTAGAGTTATTCAGGTTAGTTAACTCCCGGGGAAAGGCTGACAATTGACTTGCTTTAATACCTACCTTCAAGGCATTATCAAGCTCTCTTGCGGTCAGATAGGATGGAAACGATTCTCCTTTCAGTTTTTTACAAAATCTGAGACAGTAAGCTACTACTCTTACTGTCTTTGTTAAAGATGAGTATTTAGTCCAAGCACTCAACTCTTCGGATGGCTGAGCAGGGGATAAAACTGTACATACCTGGACTTTCATGGGCTTTGCTTCTAGCTCAGTGGATACGGGCTCGGATGTTGGATGCTGGTAGTTAGGGTCATGTAGCCAAGCTGGGCCATGGACCCACAACTCGAATTGGATGAAATCAGATGGTGACATTCCTCGACTTGCACAGTCTGCCGGGTTGCTGGTGGATTCTACATGCGCCCACTGATCATGGTTTAGTATGGATAGGATCTCGGTGACGCGATTGGCAACAAACGTTGTCCAACGGTTCGGCTCACCTTGAAGCCATGCGAGGACTATGGTTGAGTCTGTCCAAGCCCTGCAATGACTGACTGGCATGGATAAGACAGTGGATACTTCTGCCAGCAGTTTGGATAAGAGTACTGCTCCGGAAAGTTCAAGTCGGGGTGTGGAAATTTGGCGGATTGGACAGACCTTTGTTCTGGCTGCGACTAAATGGACAGTAACATTACCTTCATGATCCACTACCCTCAGGTATACGACTGCTGCGTAAGCGTCGTTGGAGGCGTCGCAGTACCCATGCAGCTGGATATCACTCGCGTCTTGCCTGACGCCAACCCATCGTGGCATGATGAAGTCGTTGAGAACCGGGAGCTGCTCACGGAACTCATTCCACTCTGTCAGCAAGTTGGAAGTCACTTCCTCGTCCCACGAGTGACCTGAAACCCACAGTTTTTGCATGTATATCTTGGCTCGGATAATGACTGGGGAAATCCATCCCAGTGGATCAAAGAGACGTGATATGTCAGACAAGATGTTCCGCTTGGTGACGGGGGTTGGCTGTGGAGGTAAGTTAACCTTATAGTGAAATGAGTCAGTCTGATGATTCCAAGACAAGCCTAGGATTTTGATCATGTCATCCAGTTTTATGTCTTTGTCAGAGCTGGTAACCGGGTGTGGATAAATTGTTTCCATTAATCTTTGACTATTGCTTGCCCATTTTTGTAATTCAAACCCAGCTTTACTTAGCAAACTAACTATTTCCGAATAGATTTGGATGGCTTGATCATCTGTCTCACACCCACTCATGAAATCATCCATATAGAAATCTGTCAGCACCCTTTCTGCAGCCAATGGATAATCTTTACCATCATCTTTAGCCACTTGCTGTAAACTTTTGACTGCAAGATAAGGAGCTGACGAGACCCCGAAAGTTACACGTAACATCCTGTAATCCTTTACAATGTCATCAGAACTCTCACGCCACAGCAAGCGTTGGAAATCAGTGTGTTTGTCCACGACTTTAACCTGCCTGTACATTTTTATAATATCTGCTATAAAGCAAATTGGATGAATACGCCATTTCATGATGATATGACGCAGTTCTGGTTGTAGTCGTGGACCAACCAAGAGATCATCATTCAAGGACCTGCCATTAACACCTTTAGAAGAGCAGTCAAAAACCATGCGAAACTTGGTTGTGGATTTGTCGCTGCGAATCACGGCATGGTAAGGCATGTACACACAGCCAGGTCTCGCAGCGTCCCGCTGGTCTTGGATAAGTTCCATGTGATTTAGTGATAAATATTCATTTATCACTTTGGTATATTCCTGCTTTAGGAGTGGATTGCTATCCATCTTTTTCTCCAATGAGAGAAATCTCCTTAAAGCCACTTTCCGTGATTCGCCATACTGACATGATGGATCTTCATCACGAAATGGGAGACTAACAACATAGCGACCTGTACAGTCTCTAGTTGTAGTGGATGCATAATGCTCCTCACACACTTGGTCCTCCTTAGACAACAAGGTGCGAGGCTGATCAGTTTCTATTTCCCAGAATTTACGGAGAGTGTCATTAATGGAGTTATCCAGAATATGAGCAGTTATAAAGCTATTAGAATGGTTACTCACTTGTGTTCTTCCTGACAGGATCCAGCCCAAAGCGGTGTTCTGTGCTGTCAGCGTGGACGTCGGATTACGTACAATACCCTCTGTCAGGGTCAGTCCATACACCTCAGCACCCAGCAACATGTCCACATGGCCTGGAGTGTCATATCCTGGATCTGCCATCTTTAATTTCTTCAACTCCTGCCAATCATGAATCTCAACTTTCTGTGAAGGAATGGGATTAGTTACTTGACTTACCACATATGCTTGAACAACGCAACTAAAAGAGCTACAAATGGATTGTATTTTGAATTGAACTTTGTGTTTAATTGGGACTGACAAGGGGATTTTCTCTCCGCCCAGCCCTGAGGGATCAACACTAACATTAACAGGTATCTTGTGTAACTGAAGCAATTGTACAGCACGCTCAGTCACAAATGATAATTGTGCACCCTGGTCAAGAAATGCCCTAAGTATATGACAGTTTCCTTTATTTTCTACCTTAACTAATGCCGTTGTTAATATTATCTCACTATTCGATGAACCTGAACTTTCGGCAGCGTGAGCCACTATGTTACCAGGCCCAGGTTCCTTCTGTTCCGACTTCTCATGGGTACTCGGCTGTTGGTTGTGGATCTTCACCCCTTCAACGGCTCGGCTTGGTTGCGCTGAAGGTGGTTGCTCGCTGTCCAGATGCAATAGGGAGTGGTGACGGCGGCCGCAGCGCCTACATGTTGTGTCTCGCTTGCAGTGTGTTGCAGAATGCTTTGCTCCAAAGCAATTGAAGCACAACGCCTTACTTTTGACAAAGTCCCTCCGTTGTTGTACAGAGTCCTGGCTAAACCGCTTACATTGGTACAACAAGTGAGCCTCTGCACAAAATGGGCAGGATACTGATGATGCTGATGAGGTAATGCTGAACACTTTAGGTCGCTCTGTTTCTTTGAATCTTGTTTCTTTCTTAGTACTTGGCTCTAAGAACTCCAATGCTCTGAATCTGGATTCTAGGAATGTTGAAAATTCACTAAACGTTGGTATTTTATCTGAGTAATCACTTATCTTGTGTTCCCATTCTTTCCGGGATTCCTGGTCAAGCTTCTGTATGATCAGGTGGATGATGATAAGATCCCATGTTGAAACATCAATATTCATGTTGGTCAGAGCACTTAAACATTCATTTGTTGTGTCTAATATTTGTTTGACACCATAAGAAGATGCTGCGGTTAAAGTCTTTTGGCTTATTAAGCGGTTAAGTATGCACGATGAGACGTAGCGAGTGTTGCTGTAACGTTTCTTCAATAATGTCCAACATTGTTCATAATTTGCATCCGTTATAGGTGTGTGTCGTATTAACTGCTCTGCTTCACCCGTCAGATGACCCTTTAAGTAGTGGAGCTTTTGTACAGGTGCTAAAGTCTGGTTGTTATTGATCACAGATTCGAATAGGTCGTGAAAAGTAGGCCACTCCGCATACTTGCCAGAAAATACGGGGATTATAATTCTGGGTAGCTTCACTGCACTTGATGGATTTGATTCACTCTGTAGATTATTATGTGTGTGAGTTGAGGATGTTGACATTGTTGATTTGATTTTTTCCAAGGCCTCTTTTAACTGACACTTATAATCAATATATTTTTCTTCGACTCTGTCATAGGTTTCATTTGTGAAGTACGTATTGCTTGGATCCTTAGATTCTAACAAAATCGTTTGATGGTTGCTCTCGAAAGATTTCCAATTTCCTTCGAGAAGATCTAACCTTGCTTGTAAGTACGTGTTGGTCATACGCGATTTCGGTGATTTTTTGAGGTTAGAAGCGGCCTTGTCAATTATCTCTTCTATATTTTGCTGTAATTTTATATATTCCATGGTGATAATCTTGTATTTCGTTCTTATCCGGTTCGAAGGACCAATGTCCGACCATGTGGCCGGCACAATTTGGATAATTGGATAAGCTGGTTCACTGGTGGATAACTCTTCAATAAAACGTTGGATTTAACACAATAGTCTTTTATTTCGACTTTCACATTTTTGAAGCACAATATTTGTGCACTAAAACTAATTTTATTATTTTTAACACAGAGTTATGGACTTACGCGTGCAGCCATTTTTGATAGAGAGAGCGAGAGCGATGATACAATTGACACTATCTATGGGCGTGTGGCGCCGTTTGAGATACCAAAAAAAACTATGTTGACAATAAATCGCAATTACTTATAACGCTTAAACATTGGCTGACGGAAATCTGTTTTGCTCCTTCTATTTATGGCAAAGAATATGACATTAAAATAATAACTTTATCGTGTTTAAAAACTTTTGTGACATAATTTATGACCTGACTAACGGCCCGATTCGAACTTAAATATACGACAAATATTAGGTCTAGATACGACATGGATCGGACATGTACTGACGTATACATATCTGATCCATATCGCATTGACACTTTTTGACACGACACTGGTCAAATCTGTCATTTTTCTTTGAAGTAAGACGTACTTATCTTACAGTTCGAATCCGGCTGTGAGTACCAAGTAATGAAGGTTAGGCGGGAAAGAAGGGAGGCTTTTGACTAGCAGTGTGATATTAAAAACAGGCTTACCTTAGATTGGAACAGTTTTTTTTCTACTAGCCTATTCTGGTATCCGACTGCTGAGCAAAGGCCTTTCCCCTTGTTCTCCACGACTCTGGATTTAGTGCCTCTTCTGGCCAGTTGTTGAGGAAGGTATCTAGATTGTCCCGCTATCTCCGTCTGGGCCTGCCGCGTCCTCACCCTTCTTCTGAACTACATAACTAATTTCTTTTCTTCTTTATGACCTGACTAACGGCCCGATTCGAACTTAAATATACGTCAAATATTAGGTCTAGATACGACGTGGATCGGACATGTACTGACGTATACATATCTGATCCATATCGCATTGACACTTTTTGACACTGGTCAAAACTGTCATGGGAGCACATTCATTATTATTTTGGATATAAATTATCCTTACTATTAACTCGTACGATATGGGTGGATAGTAGTTAATTTTTACCTCGAAGGTGCTTTAAAGACATACACCCAGATAAAAAGTACATGGTCACTTTATAAATGAATTCCATTTATAAAGTGGCCATGGACTTTTGTAGCTTGCTGTCTTTGCATAGTAGTTAAATAACTACCTACTTAAAATACGTACTCTTTAACTCGCATTGTGGGCATAACTACTTAGAATATTTTACAATTGTATTTTGCAATAAATATATGGCGTGTCACGAGGAACCCAAGATTTTAACTACGCATTTCTGAGGCCAAAAGAAAGAAACATGTTCTGTTATTGTTTATTTTTTTCTTTTTTCAAATGTATTTATAAATAAAAATCTAATGTTATTAGTAAACCTGTCACTTGAGTAAATTAGAATGAATTTTTACTTTTTGTATTTAATTTAAACATAGTTTTTGCCAAGTGTTATTTGTCACTTTTTTACATCTATCAAGGAGGATATTTAGACTACGTCCCGGTAGAAACATGGCCACCAAAAAAGGCGTTTAACTCTAAGAACCAATAAAAATAAGTTTTTTTTACAATAGGAATTAACTCTGAAACTAGGCGAATTCGCGAGTGAAAAGTTTATGGGATAATAATAATAATAGGGCCGCCCTAGGTTAGGTTTTGTAGTGTATTGTTTTTTTAAATTTTACTTTTGTATATTGTAAAAAGCCTAACTTAAGAAGAAAGATAAATAAAGGAATAAAAATAAATAAATATAGGACATTCTTACACAAACTGACTAAGCCCCGCAGTAAGCTCAAGAAGTCTTGTATTACGGGTACACAGACAACGATACTACTCGTATATAAATACTATTTAATATGGAAAACACCCAAGACACAGGTACAAATATCTATGCTCATCACACAAATAAATGCCCTTGCCGGGATTTGAACCCAGGACCATCGGCTTCATAAGCAGGGTCACTACCCACTAGGCCAGACAGGTCGTCAATCTTAAACTCTTTCGGGTTCCTCGTGAAACACCGTGTATTTTCGAAATTTTAGAACCTATAATGGGTTGTAGCCATAACCCATTATTGTTAGGTATTTAAGTAGAAAGCCTTCTAACTGACTTGACCCCGAATTAAATTACGAGTATAAGGCAATAATTGAGTTACTTGGCTAAGGTAGATATTAGCTTCACTAGTAATGTAGATAGCTTATTATAATTAAACATACTTACAGGCGTATTCTATTAGATGTGGATGGGATGTGTCAGTAGGTATCAAAAGTGATATTTCTTCAACCAAAAATGTAAATTTTTACACTGGCAGTTCTGGATTAGATAATGCAGATATAATTCATACCCTATAATTAAAATACTTCTGCAACTCTTTCAGTTTTCATATGTGTCATAGAATTATTTCATCTCATTCGACCCAAAGGCAGACGGTTTAGTAGGTAAGTACCGTAAAATGGGGTGAGTAGGGTCAGAACTGTCATTCAAACCTCGATAACATTTTATTTGTACACATGCAAACTGACTGGAGTATATAATAAGTGTTCCGGACGTTTGTATTTTATTTTGGGTAGTTTCATTTCATAACATTGACGATAAACAGGAAAACCCACCTCACCCCGTAGTCCCTCGCAATTGGGGTCACATGGGATTTCATACAGAAGTGATTTTGGAAGATTGTTGGATCGATTTTTTTTTATTATGAGTATTACTATAGCTCCATTTTAAATTGAAATACATTATTTTTGTAGCGGTAGCCTTAAAATCCCTTCCCACCCCCTTTCATCCCTTCTCTCCCCACTCATAACCCAGCTCTCCGCTCGAAACCTACTCACCCCATTTTACCGGTATTTAAAAGGAAGAAAAGTATTAAATATGTCCGTAATACCTTGTTTCGTTGCCTTCAGTACAAAGCAAAACAGGCATCAGGGGTGAAATAATACTTAATATCATTCACAAATACGATTACCACCTGATCTGGAATAAAATTTATTGCCTTCCGAATGAGGCGAAACATTATTGTGAGCCGAATTATGAACGATAACTGAGTTGAGAAGCATCTGAATTATTCATAAGTAGAACGGTCGATGCGAGGTGCTGCGAGTGACAGTCACAGTATGTAACCGTGTCAGATGTTATCAGGCTCCCAAGAGCTGCACCTTAACAGCGAATGAAGTCAGCTGTTAATATACTTTTTCTCAAACCTGCAATGAAATGTGGACATGACTTACTTAATTCAAATTAGGTCCGGAAATACTACGCATCCGGTGCGATGAGTGAAGATGATATGTAAAGAAATTTCATACAGCCAGGCCTGTAAAGCAATCTTCTTTTGTTTCCAAACGTCAAATTGTGACACAACGTCTTGGCATTCAACCATCAAATAGTAATAGATACGTTATTTGTTTTTAGCTCTCTAAACCTAGGAATAGAATAATTTGACTATAATTTTTCTTTGATTTCATTGCAAGTTTGAGAAAATGGCTATACAAATCTCGGCGAGAAACAGGGTTGCGGGCCGCGTATCCCTATCCGTTTATATATGTCCCTACATTTACTTCGCTTGCAACCCTTCGTTTCCCGGTCTCTATAGTAATGTACTTACTGTACACGGATTTTTCGGGTTCCGAATAACGTGGAGTCAACAATTAGGAAACAGGATGTCATCAACAGACACCGCAAGTAGCTTTGAGATGTGGATGTGGAACACAGTCATAGGATTCTCTGATAACATGGTTTAGATACTAAAAAAAACAACATACCATAATAAGCTTTTTATTTTAATTACATTGTACGTCCATCCATCTTGTAAATAATATGTATGCATAGCAAGGACTCATAAAAACAAATATATTATGGCTTAACGGAAACTACCTACTATCGGCTTGGGCTGGTTACATACAATATATTATATAACATACATATATTTTAATTTTTATTAAGGACAAGTATAAAACTGGATGTCTTTTGCATTGTAACATTGTCTTCAACAGTTATTTTATTGGGTTTATATATAAATTAAATTTAAAACCTTGTCCTTAATAAATAATTCAACTGTCTAATTATCAATGTAATAAGAAAAATACTTAGGGCCCCATTTTCAATAATTGCGATGAATCTGTGAGGCAACATTAAGACAACATATTTATTATTTTATATTATTTACTTAAAGATAAAATGTATGTAATTATATTTAAAATATGATTAAACAATCTCAACATGGATATTTTGAGGTTTAAAATATTCTTTTAAAATAATATAGGTATCTCTCTATCCAATACATGTTAAACAACTGATCTGTCAAATAACTTTACTTTAGGTACAGTATTTTAATAAATTAATTATTAAAATTAATAAAACAATATATATATAGTGTCTATTTTATTACTTAACGGGACCCAAAAATGGATAGTCCTACCTGTTGACATCGGTTCTAAATAGTACGGCTAAAGTATCTACATACATTACGATATAATTTGAATATAATTTATCTATACAATAGCTCAATGTTTTCAAAATAAATATGTCGATTTGCGTTAAATATACACATTTTCCTAACATATCACATCTTTTAGCCTAACAAATAAATTTCTACAATAGTCAGTGTAAAGAGCTGCAGGAAGACTTTGAACACCAATCGACGAGAATGACTTTCACAGGGAATTAAATTTAAAAGCATCTTCTTGCTTGTATTTACTTCAAAAATTAAATTATTAAAATTATTAATAAACGTAAGTCGAATAAACGCTCGACATATTTCGATCCGTTATTGAGGATCTTCGACTTGAGCACCGTTACAACCGACCAATCGAACGACGTGGAGAAGATATTTAAGTTTAAGATATTTTTAATATATTCGAGTCTCACGGCAGTTTTATAGTTAAATTGACTAATTATTTAACAAAACATTAAAATTCCGAGTCACAATAAAAATAGGTATCATATTTTTTTTATTTTAATTGCGTGATTTTTATATTTGATCTCAATGACACCTAAAGTGACCGGAACTAAATATCTAACTAAAACTCTGAAAGCCCCATGCTTAAAGTCAAACCCTTCTTTGGCAATTATGATTACGTTAACATACATAACTCTGTTTTCACAGTTTTATTCTAACCATATCGAAAATATTCTGCTGAATTACACAGACTATACATAATAATTGAACTCTTAAAATACTGTCTCACTTTTAAATAGCCTACCAGCACATAATATTCCGAAGTTGTTAATGTAATGACTTATGTCGTGAATAAGTACCTAAGTAAATATAATATACACAAGTCATGAAGTTAAATATTTAAGAAATTTATCTGGGTTATAGACATTAGTTCAGTAAATATAATTTAACACTCTGTAAACTTACGGGGTCTATTGAAACACGGGTATGTCTTTTTCTTATTGTGCAAAAAATGGTTTAAATGTGAAAAATCACCTTGTAACAAACAATGGAATTTACTGAAATAGGTTCGTTATCATTACAATGAATTGTCTTTAGGGAAAGTGAGTATCAATTTATTTTTATTCAGGAAATCGGACAACATTTAAAACAGTTAACAATAAATTCTGCAGTGTTTTTTTATATTAAATATCTAACGAAGTTTATTATAAAACTTGTATAGAAGTACAGTTAGTTTCACTTTTCATAACGTTAGTTTATAACATAAACTAAAATAAATAATTGGGCTCAAGTATCTGACCAGTTTAGATATTTACGTTCTTCAAACAAAAACGTCACTTTTGACACTGACATATCCGATCCATGTCTTGTCTATACCTAATGTTTGACGTATCTTAAAGTACGAATCCGGTTGGACTGTTTCTTTACAGCCCTAAACATGCAATATGTTCTATGTTCTCTTCTGTTTGTGGCAGGATTATGTAACAGAGACTAGCCCAGCCGAATTCGATTTATATACGGGCTATCTGCTCTGCTGTCAGATTATAGAACTTGAATTATTCGAGATCGAGATGTTTCTGTGATCATAATTTTAAAATTGGTTAAGTAAATATCAAGAGAATAATTTACAGTAAAGTGTGGTAAGTAGATATGTTCCCTTCCAAATTATATTTAATTAATATGTGCAGAAAAAAAAATGACTGGATTTTTTGTACATTTTGGAATTTTTGTAAAGAAACAACTACTCATACATGTATGTAACAATTATTTCAGATATGATGTTAAGTACAATACTTTGGCTTTAATTTTACGAATAATTTGAATCCAAGAAGACCTGGCAGTTTATGGCGAGAAATATTACATTTTCTATGTCCTTATTGTCTTATTTTATAAAACAGAAGTTATATTCTTCTATGATTTAATAATAGCTATATTTTTTCAAGACAAACCCATGAAAGTCCTAACTGTGGTATGCAAATAAATGTATTTTGTGGAAACAATCACTTTCAGAAATCTAATAGAACTATGTACAATAGGTAAATCCTAATACCTACTTAAGTAAATTATACATTAGGTACGTTTACGGTCAGATCAAAACAAAGATATGAACCGTCTAGAAAAAAAAAGGATTTTACCTACTACAAGCCAAAAATATTCACATCAGTTGATTATGATGGATTTGTACCGTCGCATTATTATTTGGAGGTCCCATTAGCATCGTATCACGCTTGAGGTAACCACCGTAATGTTCATGAATTTAACCAGATTATGCATATGAGCATTCAGCACTAACTTCATTATAAATATCACTGTGTATTTAATGCATTATTTCAAGTAATATATAAGTATATATTCAGCATTAATATTGTTTCCATAATGTCATTTAAATTAGTATTATTCTGTTAATAGATTATAATAGCATTGCCCAATGGCATCATAGTTAGGTAGTTATTAGTTGGAACCAAGTGTTTAACTTTTCCAACGGTAATTTTAAAACTGTTTTAACAATTTCAAGAGTTTTTTTTTTTTTAATCGCAGGATGTTTCTTTCTATATATATAGGTAGCAAAAACCTTTGTGGTTTTGGTGTATACATCGTATCACTCACGAAGACGCGTGCCTGGTCATGTTATTTAAGGTTACATTTGACAAATCTGCGCGTCATCGTGGATGACATGAAATGAACCTAGTTTCCAAATACAAACAAATGATGCTAATATTCTAAGGCATAAAATGCGTTTTATCTAGGGAATAGATTGGAGCTATAAGTATTATTTAAAGTTGTTTTATGAACCCTGTCGGAGAAGAATAAGATCAAGTATAAAGTCGTATAATTGACTTACATTGTAAAAAGCTCAGGTAAAATAATAATTGACTAGGTATGTTTTTAATTATAAATGTAGACATTTTTATAACTATTAAAAATATGAGCTCTAGTTAAGCTATAGACACTTAAGTAATGCCGTAAAAGTATTAAAAAACAACAACGATTCAATCTTACAATATTTTGATAACAATGACTAAAGAAGCAAAACGTGTGTAACGTAGGCAACTGTTGAATCAGAGTAGGAACTTAAAAAATAACAGGACAACCATTTACCTTGAACGTGAGACGAGACGAGGGTATAAAGTAATTACGGTTCAAAGTTAATATTGCCATATAAAATAAATAGGTATATCACCGAAAAAAAAAAATGTCAACCCACATAGTGCGAGTCATCCATTTTCTTCGTCTCGTGCGCGCAGCACCATTAAGTGTTTACTATAAATTAAGATGCTACGCGCTACGGCATAGCAGATGAGAGCCTGCGCTTTGAATAAAACAAATTACTATAAATTGGTGCTCAAGTTTGCCATTTAAAGCTCAACAGTTCCTAGGGCTGATGGTGAGAAATATTGGTTGACTAGCAGACTCCAGCTGAGTAACCAAAGGGGTCGATAATACTGCAGGCAGGTAGAGGTTGAATTCCCTTGGCTTGAATCTGAATGTGGCCTCTTTATACTTAACTCATTCACAGCAACTGCAAAGAATGGGAACATGTTAGCTGTTTTGGTGTGTATAACATGCAATTTTTAACAATGCACAGAAAATCTGCAGTCTTTTTTTATAGAGATGTTAATTAGATGGCGGGCAAAACGGCGCATAATTTATATTTTTTAAAGTCTTAAATTGGGGATGGTTGTGGTGCTTGTAGATCAATGAATATCGATGTTGAATAGATTGGGGCCACTCGCAATTCTGCCAAATAGCAAAGAATACTCACCAGTAACGGTTTGTTTCTTGATGTCCGCGTAACGTTCGTCTGGACCGATTTTGTCTGGGATAGTGGCCGTGCACGTGAGCTGTAGCCGGCCGTGCGCCGGCGCACGCAGCTCCGCCACCGACACCCACAGGGAGATCGGCGTCACCGGAGGTACACGAGGACGCTCACGGATCTAACAAATAACAAAAAATCAGCGAGGTGATTTTTGTAGATACAGTTGTCGGGTGCTACATTTGTCTTGCCTATGATGATGGTTATTATGATAGATGGTTACCATCTTATCCTAAGACATTCCAAACTTCATAAAACATCTTTAAATGTTAACAATATACAACGAAACGAAATATTCGCAACTACTTGAAATTGAATTGCACACAGTGTTAAGATTGATTAAAGCGATTTAAACTAACTTGGGTCGTGTGTGGTAATGTACGTAGGTGTCGTAACTAATGTTGTGCACGTATGATATAACTTAACTATGTACTTGACAATTACCAAGTACCTACTTAGCTTGACAATTCTCATACCGATGGTATCCAACATCCAACATGCTGATTGAAGCGGAACTCCAACACGATAAGTAATTGAAGTTACATATCGTGTTAGAGTACCCTTGCAGGCGAAATATTAGCAGATAGATTAATTTAATAATCTTATTCCCTTCAGTTACCATATTTTTCTTAATAATGTCAATTTGATTCGTCTAGATAAAGATACAGATAGTGTATTTCCAAGTAGGCACAATAAAATGCGCTTATGAACGTTAAATAAAGTCATCACTTTTATTAACAAAGATAGGGAGATCTCTGGCGAGATTTACGCCAAGTTGTAAGAGCTGGGCGCGTAGTCAATGTGCCAATCGTTAACGCTTCGTAGCGAACGAAGCACTCACACTAATATGAAAGAGTGATAGAGAGAGCTACGCTACGTCACAGAGCGTTAACGAGTGGCACGTTGGCTACGCAGCCTGTATCGTGTCGCAACTCGTAAAAAATGGGCAGTGAGAGCTAGCATAGCATGTAGGTTATAAATATATATATATATATAGTTTTTAATAAAATTATAATCAGTTTAGTTGTCACCTAATGCAGGGCCAGAAAAAAGCCGAAAGTTTTAACCTAAGTATTATTTTGCCATAAAGTATAAATAAAGTAAACGTCCCAGTGCTTGATATGCTAATGCCCAATACCTAGTTGACACCCTGTTGTTACCCCTGTTGACACCCTGTTGTTACCCCTGTTGACACCTGTATTTCTAATGACATAAGTTTAAAGTTGACATGTACACGAGGTGACGAGCACTCGGAAGTATACTCGGAGGTATTCCTGGTTGTTCTTGTTTGTCATTCATATTGTTACCTACTTACTCCAAAACTGAAAGATTAACATGTTACTGGCTCTACAAACAACCAAGTAACTTATGCAATTTGTCAAGATGTTCCTTTCCAAGGGGAAGATAGACTATGGCTATCAAATAAATGGCATCTCATTGAAACAGGACGCGTAGGTAATATATAACATTCAAAGTGATCGGATAGGATATGTCAGTGATTGAATATCGTGATCTAACAAAAAGCGAAAAAATTATACCTATAAGTAGGTACCTAAATTACGATACGAAATATTAGTTTTCAATTTATTAAATATACAAACAACTATAACAACATCCTAACAGAACAATTTGTGCTAGCGTTAAATCTGTTACGTATTTTTATGTAAAAAGCGCTAGGAGTTATTAGAGCGAATATTTTCTTTTTGTACGACGTTAAAATATAAAGTTTATGCATTTATACCTAGTAAGATAGACATTTAACTCTCCATTCCATAAATAACGATACTTGTACGTAAATTGTTAATCTGTAACATGGCAAACCTGTATGGTGCAGTCACCGCGCGCACTGGCCGGTAATAAAAAAATATGCCCTTTTTGCTCTTGCGTCTTTTGTTTTCTCGACAATTTGAAGGCGAATCGCACGATTCAAATTACATTTATCTAATATTATTCAAGCTTTAACCGCTTAGACCGCGGACCAGGAGCATGTTTCGTCGGTCATCGCCTCCCGGCTGATACTTTGTCAGATGATAGATGCTGTTTTAAACTAAATAAGCCGTCAGCCGGTTCTATCGCGGTGGAATGGCCGTCAGCTGTAAAATAAACATGACAAAAATATGCGCCTACCACTTTATGTGCGGCAAAGTATGCGTAATGTGTAAATTGCGTAATCCGTTGATGCCTTTTCAGGCGTTTACGCTTGATGAAATATTTAATTTTTTTTTTATTTAATTTAATTCATAAACAAACTTGTACAAAAGGATTCTTAAAAGTAAACCAGAAGGTCTGTTTCCTAAGTAGGCGAACCTGTGATTTAGGATAAACAGTGCCCCTCCCCTTAAATATAATTATTAATTACAATAACAAGGTAAGAGATTCATGATCAAAGATAATGAGGTTATGTTATAACAAAGTAAAACAGCATACAATTTAGAAAAAGGAACAACAATAGATATTTCAAGAATAAGATAAAGTTTAAATCAAGCTATTAAATTAAGTTAGCATGCTGACAAAGCTTACAACTTTGAGTGTGTGTGTGTGTGTGTGTGTGTGTGTGTGTGTGTGTGTGTGACTGACAGAGGGCCTGGTAAACACGTTTAGTCAAAGAACTGTCCGCAACATGTCTTAATTTTTTAAAAACATAAAATACTACATGCAAATTTTCATGATTTGTTATTGCTATCATAAAAGGTATAGCGCTTATTTTTTACATGTTCATGCGACCAGCTGATGTTCTTACCATTGCGATATAACCAGCTGACGATTTTTTAAATTAACAGCAGCATCTGAACTATTATTCGACAAAGTATCAAACGGAAGGCGATGACTTTTTTTTGTTTTACGTATTTCGGTGGCTGCCATTCCTCAACCCACCAACGGAGCGGCAGCTGACGTCCACTAGGGTTCATCATACCTAACCGTTAATCACTACACGAGTTTTCAGCCGGGAGGCGATTGGTCATGGAAATTGTTCCTGGCTCGCGGTCTAGCTGTATTATTCTTAAAAAAGAGTTTTCACTTAATGGGCTGCCCCTATCGCAGGTAAAGATTGTATATATGTATAACAGTTTAAGTTCTGCTTGTGATTTAACCTAATCCAAGTTTTATTTGTACGTCACTGGTTCTTGTAACCGAATGAGGCTTGGGTTAGGTTCCGACCCGAAATTTAAGAACGCACGATTGTTGCAGCCCTTTCTTCTCGTTTAAAATTGAAGACTACTTATTTTCTTGACAATCGCTGCTGAAGTTTTCATCTGCTTGCGCCTGGTGGGTCCGCGTAGGCCTCAGTAGCACCTGCTGCCGGGATTCATCGTTTGGCTCGATGAAGATTCAAGAACGTTAAGGCCAGTGATGATATTTTATTGTTTTAGAGTATACTCGCGTACTGACGGATATTAGTTTATTTTATTGTACATATTTACTATAAGAACCTGGTTTCATTTAGTTACTACCGCTTTAGTTAGCCGGCTACAAATTGAGAGTACCCTTAAGGAATACCAGAAAAGTTTATACTTCGAAATGCATTTAACTTTTCTTGTAATCGAAATTAAAAGTATTGTTTAACTCGGGTGAAAGGTATAATTTTATCCCTTGGTTAACAATCTACTATTTACGAGTATTTTAATGAAACGGATTGTATGCCTACCAAAATAATTATTTAAAAAAGCGTCTAGTTGTGTATACGGGCAGGTGCCGTATGTTTATATATCTAAGTACATGACACCTGCCCGTTTACACTAGGCGCTATTTGACCAAAATTGTGGTATAAAGGCAAGTAATTCACGAATTCTTCGTTTGCCATGCCGTGCAGTACAATCCTCACCTTGGCAGCATCCTCGCTGTGTTCGTTGAGCGTGCACTTGGTATGCTTGGTGTGGTTGAGCACCGGCGCGGCGGTGGTCTCGCTTACGAGCGCCCAGTACTTAGCGGTGTAGTTGAATTCCGGTGCAATGTAGCGGTGCTGATGCTTTCTGTGCCGGTAGCCCCCTCCACCTTTCGTACGAGTGGAACTAGATACGCGGTAGGAGAAGTATCGCACGGATTCTTCGTCCACCTAGAACAAAGGAATACAGAAATGTTCACAGATTTCAAATATCTATATTAAATGTGATAGTGTCTTAGAATTTGTCGGATTCTAAAGCGACATTTTTTTTCCAAAGACGGTTAAGATATGCCATCTTTTTATTACTTATATAAGATATATCTTCCGATATTTAGATTACTACGTGAAGGTAATTTATAAGATTACTAAAAATTACTTTAACTCAGTAATTCTGTTCTCCTATAAGTGAAATGACCTAACCTTAATTTTGCAGGCTAACTCACGTATTTATTCTCTCTCTCGTCTCTCGCGCGACAGTTTCCGGTGAATACCTACGTGAGTTAAACAATAATAAACTTAGTTTAATGTTATACATCGTTTGTTTACCCTTTTTCTAATGCTAACTAGTAAAACGAGGCGTAGTATGTCACACGAGTCACGACAGGTTAAAGTCAATTACTAGATAGTCAATGCCTACCTGGAGATACATTGATAACAGAATTTGCTCAGAGTTTATTTAGACTTTTGACCAAACCACAGTAAAGTTATACATAGTAGTTTTCACATATTCTTACTTTAACCATTTTGTACCATGTTGGTCGCAAAATCTAGGGGACATAGTCAATTTCCGACTCACGCCTAGCGCCCGCGGCATACATTATTCCCTACTCCATAATGCAAATAGAATAAAAGGGACAAATATCTGCAAGGAAAACCAAGCAGAAAGATAAAAAATACGCAGACTCAAAATGAACATAGCTATTAAAATGACAACTAAATGATGATGTCTTTCCGGCCAAATAATTAAAATTTATTAAAGTCAAAATATTCTTTATTCAAATAGGCCTAGCAACAAGCACTTTTAAATCGTCAAATTTTACAAATATCATCTTAATCTAAATATCAGAGCAATTTATTGATGCAGTTATTATTGTTCTAAAAAAAACATTGAACTATTATAGATATGGTAAACTTAATAATAAGAATTTCACAAAAAGATCGTCAAACATCAAAATTGTATAAAAATACTAGTCTAGAACCTTTCTAGAATAAAATCTAAATGTCAAAAAATACGGTATATATATATACATTGAATTATCAATTTCATCATTAATAACATAACAATAAATAATTCATTCTTTACAATCCCACTTAATTCCACGGTGTTTCATCATTCATGTAGTCTTGTGTGCTATAATAGGCTTTAGAGATAAGCTTACGTTTTACATAATTTTTTAATTTACTAACAGACAATTCAGTTATAATATTAGGAAGTTTATTGTAAAATCTTACACAATTACCCATGAATGATTTCTTAATTTTATGGAGCCTAGTGAAGGGCACTGCGAGCTTATGCTTATTTCTAGTATTAATATTATGTATTTCACAGTTTTTCTTAAAACTGGCAATGTTTTTATGTACATACAGAATATTCTCATAAATATATTGACAGTGCACTGTCATTATGTTAATGTCCTTAAACTTATCTCTAAGTGTGTCTCTATGGTACATTTTATATATTGCACGAATAGCCCTCTTCTGCAGAACAAAAATGGTATTTATCTCTGAAGCACTACCCCATAGTAAAATACCATATGACATAATGCTATGAAAGTAAACTAATCGAGCTGTTTTCACGTCTGTTAACTGACGGATCTTGCTCACTGCAAAAGCTGCAGAACTCAATCTATTCGAGAGATTAGCAATATGGGGACCCCATTGTAGTTTAGAATCTAAAGTTATACCAAGAAAAACTGTGCTATCTACTAGTTCCAATTCCTCATCCTTGACAATGACACCTGTTTGCTCATTCCTTATGTGACTTGTAACAAACTTAATGCACTTAGTCTTTTTCTCATTTAACAATAAATTATTAACATTAAACCAATGTACTACTTTAGAAATAGCATTGTTTACATCACTGCAAGCTTGTTGCTGTCGTTTGACTTTGAAAATAAGTGAGGTATCGTCTGCAAACAATACTATGTCATGGTGGGTCTTTACAAGGTAAGGCAGGTCATTAATGTAGATAAGGAACAGGAACGGCCCCAATATTGATCCCTGCGGTACACCCATAGAGACCAATGACCCCGGTGATCGCTGTCCACTCACATCAACCCTTTGTATTCTACCGTGTAAGTAAGACTTTATTAAATTCAGTGCCGAGCCTCTTACTCCATAATAGTGCAGTTTCCTGATCAATGTTTCATGACAGACGCAATCGAAGGCCTTAGATAACGAGCCACGTCATGTCAAAATAAATTTTGCGTATGTTTATAAAGGACACTATAAATCTCTTGAACCAGTACAAGCTGCCATAAAATTCATACTGACCAATACTTGCATACGAATCCCGGTAGGTACCTCATGTAGATATTTAAGTATGATAGGTCCCTGACACCTCACAGTGATAATATTATGAGGATTTCTGTAGTGACTTTAATATTGATGGTTACTTTAACAAGCAGCAAAATGGCACATAAAACAAATTATACTTCACTCCCAGCGATACAAACACGCTATTGACCGCAGCACAATT
The DNA here is from genome assembly GCF_033807575.1 of Cydia pomonella. Lineage (NCBI taxonomy): Eukaryota > Metazoa > Arthropoda > Insecta > Lepidoptera > Tortricidae > Cydia > Cydia pomonella. Next base: position 27,819,350 of record NC_084704.1, on the reverse strand, counting down.
GCACCGCAACACTAGTAGTATTTCAATTACTGTATTGCTACCTCGCTTTAATGCCTCAAGCCTGAGTCGCGACATCATCGATGCAAAAATATGCAGTGTATTCAAGAGTTTTAGTGGCTGCTTACCTATTTCAATGTCTGTACCATACAGACACACAAATATGCATCCGGCGTGCTGGCGCTTATTGCTAGTAGCAGTTCCCGTCTGCCACGTCCAGGTTACCGAATTTATTATCGAAGTACTTACCTTTTCATTATCAATGTACCAAGTGAGACGCGGCGCGGGCGCCGCCGGAGCGCTGGTGCAGTTTGCCCGCAACAGTCCACCCACAACCGCGTCCGGTTTACCGAACGTTATGATCGGCGGGTGCTTCTGCGCATCTGTTGACAACGGTTACTGTACTGTACAAACGGTACTGAATGAAATCAAACAAACATTTAATAGTTTATCATTATCAAACATCGTCTTTGGTTAAATACCGCGAGTAATTTATGAAATAACCAATTTAAATGGATTAAACCGCATTATAACAATTTAGAAACCCATTTCCAAGCTAAATTCATGTTAAATGAGTCTTTTGAAATACCTATTTGCTTAGAGTCTATAAAAATATAAACTTGCGCATAATACTTATAAGATAAACTGTTACGCCGCTCGTTTTTAATCAGTTAAGCTGAGTTTATTACACGTGCTTAATGAGCGCGAGAGTATCATGCAGCCTTTCCAAAATTTATTAAGACAGTTCTACTTTTTCGTGCAGAAATTATGCGAACGAGATAAGCAGACTTTATGGTCAACCTAGGTTTTGTGTTTCATATAATTATTATAGACAATACACAAGGTAAGCGCAAACAATCCGAAACAAAACAACAAATTAAGCGGACTTGATAGGGCCGATATGTACAATGTATAAAGGTCCTTAAAAATAATAAATTAAAAATAAACTGCAACAACAAAATGATTGTACTATGTTCGGTACCTTTTGTAATGTACACTATATTAATAGTAACATTATTATCGAGGACGGGAAGTAGCTACTTGCAGGCTGAGGATTCGTTTTAAACCGTTTAATTGAATCCGAAGCTAGCAAGTAGCCTTCCCTCCGAGTCATATATAGTGTTTTTCTCAAAAATGGTGCAAGAAAACAATTAGTAGTTGAATATTAATTTTATTAAATATAAACACTTAGAAATGTCATATTGGTACAATTATTAAAAGTTAGATTCACAGTCTTTCCGGGAAGACTGATATTAGTTATTTGAATTTCTGCCTGAGTATTTGTTATCGATGATGTTGGCGGATTTGTATCATGAGGTTCATATGGTGAGGCAGACCTATGCCTTCATTTGATATGGCCATTTCAACTTTTAAAAAGTTTGGAATTTGACAAATAATGGAATTTGTATGGAACATTCCAGTTCTGAAATCGAGACTGCAATGTTTTAACTTTTTAATTTTTGATTGACCATAAACTACGCACTTCGCGACCTATTTCCTAAACGGCAAAGTCGACGTTGCCGTCCATTTTTTAGAAATAAAAATTTATAACTGACATTAAACAGTGTATGTCATTCGATTGATAAGGATAAGTTTGTCAGGAGATTTTTTAAATCACAAATTTGGAAAAACGATGAATTAGTCGTTAACTGTCAACTAAGTAAGCATAGGAATCTATGGTTAATTTCAGTCGTGTTACTACGGTTCCTCCTGCATAAATAAAACACCCAAATGACTTTTCAAACGCATTAACAACTAAAGGTTTAGTTTTTTCAAATCACCAGAGCATGTGTCGCATCGCACTTCTTATAAGTTCGTACTAAATATTTGGTAAAATTCTGTATTACGACAGCTGGAAAAAATCATGAATGAATAAAGTTAACTATAAAGTACATACCTACTGCCAAACTATAGTAAATAAATCGACACATCAGGGCGCCTAATCCTAACAAGCCAGCCTACACAGCACATTCGTATTTATTCAAATGAGCTCATTTCGTATTCGGTGTCTGCGTTTTGAGCGAGCCTGATAATATTTTACTCACAGACGACAGTCAGCTCGTGGGGCGATGACGCGGCCGTGAAGATCGGCGTCTCGAGGGAAACCTCACACCAGTACAGGCCCGAGGCTGAAGGGTCCAAGTTCTCGATGGTGATTGAGTCCTCCGTCGATAACGACATCTGATAACAATGACAAAAACTATTGATTGTGGACTGAAATATGTGTGTGAAATAATATGTGATTAGGCACTTACAACTACAAATCAAAAAAAATCGAATAAAAAAATTAGATTTTTTCCTTAGTTTTACACAAAATAAGCAAGACACACACACACACAACACACTTGTACACTACAGTACACTACAGTACAGTAAAAAAAAAACGTTTAACTTATTATAACAGAAAGCTCATCCACCTCAGGTTTCCTCAAAACAGAATGTCTATTTACACATAAGTCATCTGCAACATGCATCGTCAAAAGTAATTAACAAAAAGTGAGTACAATAATAATAATAAAAAAGAGAAAACCTATGTCCTAATCCAGTAAGTACCCGGCACAAACGTTGAACAGCCAACGATATACGCTGGACCAGGTACGAGCCAGACCTAGGATCGCAACCCCTATCTCGCAAGCGCTTACCCAGGTCCCTCACAAAACCCTTTGCCTCGGAACACCAAGGCCCGGCTGACTAGACAGCACTAACTTATTATAATGAAACCCCTTTCTGTAGTAATGTTAAAAGGTATTTTGATATTACCAATATAAGGATTTCAAAACGAATTCCAGTAACTGGAACTGGACTGGAGTTCTTTGTGTATGATCCTACTCATATTATGTTACAATATCCTCTAATACATATTATTAAGCTCATTTGGGACTCATTTTTGTATACCTTTGCAAAATGAAGAAAGTCGCAGGCACCCCGGATCATACTAATACGTTTTTAGGGTTCCGTCGCCAAAATGACAAAAACGGAAACCTAAAAAGTTTCGTCGTCCGTCACACCGTCTGACCGCCCGACTGTCTATCCGTATGCCACAGGCATTTCACTCGAAAATTATAAGTTGTGTAGCATAGGTGTATTTTGTGACCCGGTACTTAGTTTAGAAGTAAAAAAAATGTTGATTAAGTGAAACCTAGAAACCTGGAAAGCGCTATGACAAGCACTATTGGAATCCTAAATTAGGTTTAGTATAAATTCAATTCATCTAAATACTCCTTGTAAAACGAACAGAAAGCTATCTAATTTTAACTAATATTCTAATGAATTTCACAGTCAGGATAATTATGCTTAACTTTATAATTAACTAACAAACAACATGCGCTCAAGACAGGAACTTCTCTAATTTAATAAGATTAAACAAGCTAAATAAAGTGCGTGTGGAAGAAGATAATGTAAAAGGGGGTAAAATTAATAATACCTATACACATATACGACATTATCGTTTAGGTAACACATGTAGCTAAAATAAGTTGCAAAGTTGGCAGCTCTGGATGTGATTAGCGACTTAACTGTTGGCTGATTTTAAACATCAATTTGCAAGAATGGCGCAAAATTATACTCTTCAATATAAAGACTATTTTGTTGTTACTTAAAGACCTGGTTGGCTTAACTGGTAGTTGACTGTGATAAATATAGGTAGGTATGTATAGGTAGGTATGTATTTTACAAGCTAAGCATAGCTTAATTATGGGTACCTACTAGCAAAGAGAATTTGAAATAGAGGTGTATTGTAAAAGAAAAATCTGTAGCGACGTAAATTTACTGCCATCTTTCGACACCTAATTAAAACTTTTAGAACGCCATTTGAATTTGATCCTTATTCTATCATTGATATATGTTCAATTAGTTAAATATCAAAAAGTTGCGCCATCTTACCGGGCACTACCTAAAGGTTATGGCGCCATCGCTCGAAACGATGCTGCTAGCTATCCCTTTGGCCTTTGATCTACTAGATGACGTCACTTTTTGATATTTAACAAATTTAACTCATATCAGTAAAAGAATAAGGATTAAAGTCAAACGGCGTTCTAATAGTTTCAATTATGCGTCGAAAGGTGACAGTAAATTTACGTGGCTACAAAGTTTTCTTTGACAATACAACTCTATTGCTTATTAGCTCTTGCTTAAATAGGTATATTATACATATGGGCCCCGGATAATAACCAAAAATCTAAGCTGTCGCTTTGGATAATAGCTATTACTTTAGATTAAAACATATTACTCTATGTATGATTTTTTTTGAGTTAAGTAATACCTACATACATACATACATACATACATATTTATACCTTTACATACTTTGTACCATTTTTATTTTGTAGTGTGCAATAAAGCATTTTATTATTATTTCCTTTATTCATTTCTTTTCTCAGGCTAGGATTTTTATAATATGGATATAAAAGTAAAATATAAAAACACTTACAAAACAATACAAAAGATATAAACACATTATAAAAAACCTAACCTAGGGTGCTGCCAGCAGCGGGGCAGGGCCCAAGCTGCCGGTGGTCAGGGCCGCAGAGAGAGGAACCGACGTACTATACGCGCCGTGTCCAAAATTACTGCCTTCTGCATCTGACCCTTGATCCAGCCACCTAGCGAGAGTCTCTCTAGGTGTTGGTCGAGACTCTTCGCTATGAGACCGTTCGCTGACACGACTATCGGGACAATGATCGTCGAATCAACATCCCACATGGCGGTTATCTCGTGAGCCAAGTCTAGGTACTTACTGGACTTGTCCTTCTCGGCTTTCACGAGATTCTCATCATGGGGGATGGTGATGTCGACGAGCACGGCCCGGCGTTGCGATCGATCTATTATCACGATGTCAGGCTTATTGGCTAAAATAGTCCTGTCAGTAATAATAGATCGATCCCAATAGAGCGTGGCACGACCATTTTCGAGAACTGGCGCAGGTGAGTACTTGTAGTACGGTACTTCGCGGTCCACAAGGCCGTATAGAAGAGCAAGTTGCTGGTGAATAATCCTGGCTACGAGATTATGTCTGTGCAAGTACTCGCCGTTAGCAAGATGAGAACAACCGGAAATGATATGCCTGAGTGACTCTCCGGGACGGCGGCATGCCCGACAAATGTCGACCGTACCGTCCTTCAGGATATATTTCCGATAGTTGTTCGTCATCATCACTTCGTCCGCAATTGCACAGGCAAAACCTTCGGTTTCTCCGAAGAGGTCCCCGAATCGTAACCAGTTCACCGACGCGAGCAGGTCCACGTCGGGTCCCGTGAGGGCCTTGTAGAACCGCCCGTGTAGCACCTTACTCTCCCATGCCGCCTTGCGATCCGCAGTACTTAGTACCACAGGTTTGCGCCAGTTCTCGTTTGCCAAGGAGAGCGGCGTGAGGTTCCTGTCTACTGCCACCACATCACGATGCATCCCACACTCGTTAAGGAAATAATTCCTGAGATTGCACACCTCGCGGTTATGGAGATCTTTGGCGTTTAGGAAGCCGCGACCTCCACATTTCCGTGGGATGTACAATCTCATAACTGACGAGCGTGGGTGTAGCATACGGTGTGTGGTTAGCAGTAGTCGGACCCTCCGATCCAAGGCGTCCAGCTCGGTCTGAGTCCATCTTAGTATGCCAAAGGAGTATGTGAGTAGGGGTATTACCCAGGCGTTGAAGGCGCGCACTTTGTTGCCTCCTGACAAAAGACTGTTAAGGACTTTTGTGAGCCGACTGAAAAAGCGCTCCTTCACCGACTGTCTAATATCCTCGTCCTCAATACCCAACGACTGTGTCATTATTATTATTATTATTAATATTATTATATAATATAAATTCAAGTTATCTATTTCGCCCTATTTCGTAGTAAAATATTAATTATTTAAAATAAGCACCTTTAGTTATAGTACATATAGTTACATAATTTACTTACCTTTCTTTATATCTACATAGTTAAAAACTCACTAACAAGCCATGGACTTATATGGTTAGAAATAAAGATTATCTTATTATTATCTGTATGTCTTTCCATATCTCGGGACCATAGGGTCCCGGATCTTTGAGAGGCATGCGTGGAGCCGACAACGCCGCCACTGGCCGTTTAAGACAAGTTTGATTCCATAGAACAATACACAACAAAAAACATTTCTTACTCAGAAATATTAGGATCCGTCAGTCAAATAAAATGCCTTCACCAGGATTCAAACCCAAAATAAAAACATCTTTATAGGCAGAACACTGTAGAAGCCTGTGCCGTCTTATTTAATAATTCGTTCCTGTTGTATTTAACCTATAGTAAGTACTCTCGTTGGTGTATCAATACCGAGTCATTAACTTTACTTCCCGAACAAAGCCTAAATAAATCTATACCTTACTTCCATTAGGTTTTTTGCTTTGCGTTGGAGCAGTTATTTGGGTCAAGTTCTAACACTCTGGGAAGAAACTTTATCAAATTACTTTTATTAGTTAAGTAGGTGACCGCAAAAACATTCTAGAACTTTGTTTTGTTACCAAGAAAAATGTGAGGTCACATCTGGATGTCTTTATCCTCAAGGGGCAAGCGCATAATGGCTTTAACGGACTTAATATTCTGTTAACAGCACAGTGAATCCGTGTTAAAATTAGGTATCTAATCGTTCGTACGACGCTCTCGTAATAATTGTCTACTTATAAGTATTTACTCGATATCATGTAATTAGTAAATGTTATTTAATTGCCTTAATTGATCTTACTTAAGCACTTCAGAATTTTGCAGTGCGAAACTATTTTCAGCGTAGTGAATAAGAGTTTTTAAGCATCAGTAATTTTGCAGCGTAGGCAGGTGTTGCTAATCCGCCCTAGATTCAGTTCTATTCGTTTATTCTTAAAAAATAAAAAGTTTTTAAAATCTTTGGGTGCTTTACAGTCCAAGAATAACATACATGCCTAGAATAAAGGCTTTTTAGTAAAAAACACTTGTCAATTTGGCACTTGTTCCTAGTATTCATTAAATTGGATATATGGCTAAAGCTATACGTAAATGTATACACGGTGTCTGCCCGCCCAGCTTCGTCGCCAGACTAGGCAAAGGCGCTTTGTAGCAAAAAGTTATTTTTACGACGACGCTTTTCATTAAAAAATGGGAAATTTTCCTTCAACGCTGCCTGTGTTAAAATTGTCGAAACTGGTCTTTAAATGAGCTAAATCCCGACACCTAGGCTAAACTAACGACCCGATTCTAAGTTTAGGATACGTCAAATATAAGATAGATATTTAAGATAGGTCTAGATACAATATGGATCGGATATGTCAGTGTTAAGTGATGTTTTTGTTTGAAACACGTCACTTTTGACACTGACATATCCGATATTGGACGTACATACCTATCTTAAAGGTCAAATTGGGCCGAAAGAAAAACTACTGTAGATGTAAAAGTTTTATGGTTTGCAGCACGTTTTATGTAACAAAGAAGAAATAATGCTTCTGTGATTTTCATTAGTTTAGCTTAGATTGTAGCGCTTCCATGCTAATTTCAAATGTTCACTGAATATGTAAACGGTCTATATGCATGCATTGATGTTGAAAATCATACATAACTTACATTCAACCGCCCGCCAGGGAATGTGTAGTTAGTGAATGGCGGAACTCGCTCGCGGACGTACTGGAGCAGCTTGGACTCGGAGCGCAGGAACTCCACCTTGTAGAGGAGCTGCGGCGGGACCTGGTGGAGACATCGCAGCGTGGCCGAGCCGCCGCGCGCCACCCACTTCGGCGCCGTCAGCTTCACCTCCACGTCCGTGGCCTGACCGCTTCCTGGACATGCCAAAGGTTATGTTACTTCTAAGTGTAAGGCCTCAGTGGACGCTCGAAGCGGAGGGTTTTGCGTTGCGGGACGTGCAGAGTGGCGTCGGGCTCACAAGTGATTTGAGCAGCGTGCATTAAGGCCGCTCCTACACGTTTAGATTTGTTTAACATGAAAGCTGCACGCCCCACCCCGCTGCACGTCCAACTCGAGCGTCCACTCAGGCCTTACACTAAGAGCAAACACTACTAAACTTCAGGTTTTTTCTCCATGTTAGAATTTACCACTCAACTTATAGCCAATTCACTGAGAAAGTCAGTGGAAATCCTACAATATCTTATTAAAAACCCTAACATATCAACATTAAAGTTTTTTTTTCTAATAGGTACCCAATGTTAATTGCCAGAAGTTAGAATTTAACAGGCTTTTGATATACAAGGCAATTTTGATAACATGTGCCTATTGTATATTGATCTGCCATTGATGATTGGTCACGTAGCCTCGAGACGAAGTCGAGATTTTTTACCAGCCATGTTTCTCGTTAAGGTTGTAGCATTTGCAAAACCAACAATATATTATTTATTTATTTTTATGCTTTCATTGTTGAAGCCATTGATTGATGAATTTTGGGACAGGAATGAATACAAGTAACGGATGCTGCTTTACTAACAAAAGACTCGATTTTCGTTAAAAAATCGTAAATAATTCAAATAAAAAAGATACGACGGGCAAACTGAAAGCTTTTAGAATATAGAAAACTGTAGTATTTAGGCCATCACTCGTTTTAATAGTGCTTTAACTCTTTCTGATGACGTGTACACATTTTCACTAGGATTCAGACGACTCATTCTCCTAAAGCCTTTTGTATGGCGATTTTAGGTCCTCAGAGCTTTTGTATGAAATTCATGAAATACAAATAACAACCGCATGAATCTATATGATTTCTTCTAAGAACTTTCATTGTTGCCTATGCATGTCTATGCTACGGCCTTAGTTTTCAGTAATGTTTATGAAAATATATGACGGTCGTAGGTATTTAGGTAGGTACTATTTGTTTCTGTTAGTGTGGATTAGTTGGGTGTGTATTCAATTTGACCGAAGGGAGCCCATTGTAGCTGTGTACACAGTCCCTCCAACATACGAGCCGAACGTGTCGGCCGGTGTTTGCTTCCAGCTAGGGTTGCTAACAAATGGGATGCCGTTCAACTTTTTGATTGTAAGACCGAAATATGTGTTAACATAAATTCCGGGATAAATAAGGATAACTCTGTGGCCTGATGAAACAAAGCTTTTCTTTCCTGGTTTAATTTCCTCCTTCTAACTCAATGAGAGTGCGGAGTGTTAGGGTCAGCGACGCGCATGGAATTGCACCTCTGGAATTGCAGGCGTCAAAATATAAAGACGAAATATAAAGTTGGAATTAAATATATACTTTTAAGCAAAAAATAATGGTCCAAATTGGTTCACACATAAAGGAGTTCTGAGGTAACAGAAATGACAAGAAAAATACGTTTTAATAGATAACCTCTTTTTTTGGAAATCGGTTAAAAAACAAACAAGCACGAACAGATCTTACGATTCCAACCTTATCTCAATATGTCTCTTAGAGCTTTCTCTGATAAAACTAGAACAGTTGAAACAATTTGGCGAGAGCTTACCGTAATAAATATACAAACATAAGGACTCTGTCTGGCCTCTTGTTCAAAGGGCTTGTCCCCTTTCTTGACTTACAAGATACGAGTAGAATCAACTCAATTATTGTTATTGCACATGCTTAAATTTGTTGTTACACATAGTACAGAGAAAACAGCATGTTTCAGAAACCGTTCCTCGCTGTAAAATAAAACTAGATGTCGTTATCTTGTAAGTTCCCGATATAACACGCAATTTAACCTATACAAGGTGTAACAAAAATAGTGGGAATCCGTTTAAGGGCATATTACGTATCGTGTTCTGATTAGGAAAAAGTAGAAGGAACATTTTTTATAGACGAAAGTTTTTTTGCCTCAAAAAACCCTTTGGTTGGCAGATTTGGACGACCCATAGAAAAAAAATCGCGTCATTTTTTATGTTACTTTTTCTTTTTCTTAATCTTTTGTTTCCACTTAGTTATAGCACAGGGTTAGCAAATATATCTAGAAGACTAACAACCTGCAATACACCAAACGCCGCGTGCCCCATAGTTGTTATTGTGCGTATAACTACTGCATGTACTAGTAGTCTATCAAATAAAAGGTTCAGGTTCAAAATGTTAAATTGGAGTCTTCCGATAATTTCCATAGATACTAAACTACAATGGCAGTATGAAAAAAAAATAGGCAAGGGAATTATTATTAAGGCCCTATATATTACGCTATACATTTCTAATTATCTTAAAGAGCTTACTATTTAGATAGATAGTCTACTCGAATTTCCAATAACGCCCTTGTTTACCCAAAACGACTGTTAATTAAAAATATAATTACACTATTGACTGAGTTTACAAATCACACTCGTTCCATTCTCGACTAGAACAACTAAATTCAAGAAGAACAATTAAACTTCATATTATATAGTCATAAAAAAACTCATACAATAATTATGAAAATTGAGATTTAAAAATCAATCATGATCGCTGCTCCGCGTCGCAAATTGTCTCAATAAAAATGTCGACGGATCGTAAAACGGGTAATGTCGCTTCTCATTACACTTAACGGTTTCATCAAAACTGCGGTCTAAAGGCGACATTTGATGCTATGTTTTCACTCAGTAGACAGCGTTTTCTCAACTACCGGAGTTGAGAAAACGCTGCTGCCATAATATAAATAAGCCACATTTCATGCGTAAATATTCTTGACTGTAAATTGTACCTATATATTAGGAGAATTATAATCACAGCCTGTATAACGTTACTAAATAAAATCAAGCTAGTCTTCTCAGCTAAACCAATATGAAACCTAATCTAGTTCTGTGAGAGTAAACACAATAATTAAAGGACTCTGGTCTGGCGTCAAGTTTCTCTATCTCAATGTTTACGCGAGCTGAATGTGTTGATCAGGGGGCCTACTGCGAAAATCGTAATTCGCAAATTGCGGGGATCTTTCTCTTTTACTCTCACAAAGCCGTAATTGACAGAGAAAAATGCCCGCAATCGACGAACTTCGATTTTCGGTTATAGCCCTGACCGGCGCTATTGTACTGTCAAAACATATATAAAGTGGAGTTCAATAGAAATTACAAATAATGTGAACAAATATGACAGATTTTTACGAAGTTTGTTTAAACTATTATGCCCAACTGGGGAAGTACCTCCATCTTGCAGAAAACCGCAGCCAAATAACAATAGACCCTACATAGTGTTGTGTCCCTGCCGGTGAGTAAGGTTGCCAGAGCTCAAGGTGAGGAGGGTGCAGAGTGTTAGGGTCGGGCTACGGAGACTGCTTACCATCAGGCGAGCCGTACGCTTATTTGCCACCGACGTACTATAAAAAAATACTTGGCAGATTAATAATAGCATTGTGGCCAATATGTACATAGGATATATTCATTGGCTATTAGCAAAGAGAACTTGAAATAGAGGCCGACTGTCAAAAAAAACTTTGTATATATGTATTGCTCGAAACGATGCCGCCATACCTTTGGCCTATGCTCTATGAGATGGCGCCACTTTTTGATATTTAACAAATTCACACATATCAGTGAAATAATAAGGATCAAAGTCAAATGGCGTTCTAAAAGTTTTAATCGTGTGTCGAAAGACGTCAATAAAAAATACTGTGGCTACAAACTTTCTTTGACAATCCACTGCTACTTCAAATTCTCTTTGGCTATTAGATATTAGGAGAATTTTTTGTTCCCTTACACGGGCCGCGGCTATAGCCTTTAATAATTATGTATACTCTGAAACGTTGTACGATACACGAGCGAATAAGTAATTTTCAACTTGTGTCGAATTAAAACACTTCCTTCGCTCATGTTTTAATTTACCGCCACTTGTTGCGAATTTTCTATTTTTCGCACTTGTATTGTAATGTATATTGCTTTCGGCATAATTTCGTACAAGGACTTAGATCATTTTAAAGAAATTGTTATGCACCTATAGCTAACTTAAAGTCATTTCAAAAACAGGAAAATTAAAAACAAAATGGAAATCCCAAAGTAAGCACCATTTCTAGTTGGGTACTATTATCGCAGTATTTGCGCTCGGCGATGAATGTGTACCGGCCTTTGTACGTAGGACACCGGAACCATGCCTACGTGTGGCAAGGAGACACATTCCGAATTTAAAAATATGTTCTCGTTTTGATATTTATACAACAGTATTTGTCACTTTATATACTAAATAAAACGTTCAAGTGGATAATGGTAATGGAAATAGATAACAAGATGAAATGAGTGTAGTTCGAAAAACATGCGAAGCTGAAGATCTCGATGTCAACTCTAGTCAGTCTTGGAGACTACGAAGACAATGTCGTCCACAAAACGTCGGAGATAATTTTAAAGCTTAGGTTATACGCGCACAAGTCTCGTTTAGTAAAATGATAATGTGTAAGAAATCGTAAAAAAATAATAATTTAGTTACTTGTACAAAAAAAAAGATATGTTGTCGCTTTAGATTTTTTATAAAAAAATAACTTTCTACTAAAAATCTGTAATTATTTCTTTGGGTCAAATTTATGTATTTTTTTTTTATCTCTATACTTAACATAAAAAGAATCGTTGCAAATGCTTTAGCAGAAACAAAGTTATCGATTTTTGAAAATAACATGTCACGGTGCCGTCGTATCTGCAAAATGTCAGAGTAATTCAGGGCACCTTTTGTTAAAATCGGAATCATGTGAGTGGATATCAGTTTGATTCTGGCTGTGCAAATGTCAAAATACTCACCAAATTGCCAGGATACAGACTTTAAAGTTTGGATAAGAAGCCACTCAGGGTGGACCAAGAACATGACCAAGGTTTTATTGGGTTTTCCCATTATCCACCGTAAGTAAATTGTACTTCTACTTGGTAACGAATTTATCTACTAAAACAAAGTGACATTGTTAATCTTTGATACCAAAGTCGATTATCCAGATTGTGCGCTTAATAAATTATGTAAGCATCACAATAGTTAATATCCTGTATGTGGCCTTATACTGATAATAACGTGTAGTATGCACCGGGCTTTATACTTTTTGGTTGTTGTGTTTATGGTCATTTTAGTTTTATATAGAGAACTGTCAGATTTTGGCGGAATGCCGTCGACCGATATTATGTACGATTTGATCTTAGTTAATACGGTGTATCGATGTAATAAAAGAAATATTAACTGGATGCAGTGGTTTGTATGATAAACCCCATTTACTGAGCTTTAAATCAATGGACTTCTACATCTCAGAAAGCGGGATTATGAATTCAAATGCCCACATAGATATTGGATGCACTTAATTTATTTTCACTTGTATAGAGGTGCATAAAAATGTAAGTTGCTTGGTCTTTTAAATGTTTGTTTCATAGTCGAAACAGTTGAGTTGATAGTATATAAATGATACAAGATTTCATTAGCTTGTTTGTTTTGCTCGCTAAAGAGAACGATTGACAGTTCGTTTCGTTTGCATAAATCAAAAGTTTTGTTTTAAATTTTCAATGTGCTGTACATAGTTACATACATTTGCTATGGTATTGACCTATTTATTAACCCGTGTTCTTGTCATTGTTTGTTTTCGGTTTTGTGAGATGAGACGGAATACAATGAGAGTAGATCTCGAAAATGCAAGCGCAAGCAATCAACCATCAACTTTCTGGTGAGACAAGAGCCATACTTAAGAGCCTGTGACATGGTTATGAAGGAAGGCAACGCGGTAAGGATGGCATTGTGCAGTGCAAGTGCTCAGTGAATCTAGTTATTAACACTGAGTTGTATAATGACATTCTGTAAGTTGAATGTTGACTATTACTATTTTTGGATGGACTAATGGCAATGAAAGGTTTTTTTAATTATGCATGAGTATATAATACTTATATGTTAAGAGATAACAAAAAAAAGGTATTGGATTGGTATCCTAGAGGTTTTTGCTATGATGGAATGATGGTATAACTAAGATGAGAGGAAGAACTTAATCTGTCAGCGGGCTAGAATTGTAGGACAGTGGCCCATGATAGTTTTAAAGAAAAAGAGCTAAAGGAGGCCTTTAGCAAGCAGCACACTCATTAAAATATACTTCTATCTACTTTGGTCTCAATAGAATCTTAATAAAAATCATTTAAATCATTTTGGATAAAATACACAAATGAATTCGTTTATGATTTGATAACAAACAAATTATTTATTTATAAAAGTTATTTAGGTTTTAGGTACTCATATGGGAAAATTCAAAAGAAAAAAGTTAATTGAAGATATTGAATGATATAGGTATAAGCATTGACTTGCCTAGTATTGCTAAGTATATTGAAAATTATTTATCTGGAAATTTAAAGAGAGGCAAATAGAAACAAAACTGAATGAATGGAATCACACACACTATATGATTTTTAAATATGAAATGATACTGATAGTTTCATGTCTTTTTCATAATATTGTTTTAAATGTAGCATTACAATAATCTAATTTTGTATATGAGAAATATTTACATAGGTACTTATACAATTTAAAGATGAAAATAAATGTGCTGAATTTTTGGAAATTTTAGATATCATTTGATGTATGGAAATTTTGCATATTGGACTATAGGGATATTATTCCAGACTTGACATCTTCACTGCGGTAAGTGGTTGAAAGACCTCATACAAAGTATGGTTAATTACGAGTTACACTTAATGCTGCAGCGAAGGTATTAACCCTCACACCTCACATACAAACCAAGGAAGTTAAATTAGTATCATTAATGATATTAAGTACCATTTTATATTGTAAAACAGACTTGCACCAATTTACTGCTGTCATGTTCCTCTACGGTGCCAAAATATAAATTACAATTTCAAAGCATCATTATTATCATTCAGGGAATTCATATGATGTTGATGTCTCGGGCCCGTTTTGGTTTTTGACATTTCACATCATGCAAGTCTTTTTATTTAGAATTCTTGTAGCTCTATTAATACTATATATAATACTTAATACCTTTACATAGTTGAGAAGCAGTATTTATCTATGTTTGTGTGTTTTTTATGCATTTTAGTAAGTGCAAATAGCATAGTGCAAATTCTGCCTATAAAAGCATTAGTTAAACAGGATTGAGTGAACAGATTACTTTTCTGTGCTGTCAACACACATGGTCATATTGTTGAAATTATTAGTGTTGTCAAAGATTTCAAAAGTAAAGATATGCCCATTCATATAACCGAACATTCTCATTTGGTGTGCCTAGTTCGATTGCTACAATGCACATTGATGGTTGATGAGTTTGCATCAGTCGCATAGTTACTTTGGAGTGCACGCTTGGCTCGCATTCACTGACACCGCTGTGCTGGCACCATACTGGGTGCCCGTAAGTCCCATCTTTATGAAGAAATTTATAAGTCAATGAATGTTGTATTATTTTTCTTAAATTTACTAGGTATGAAAATTTAAATAATGCAGCTGTACAATCCAATAACAAATCACGAATGAAATCATGAATTGTTGCTATGAAATACAATTTATTAGTGACTTATAGTTTCATTTGCTTTAAGGGTGAATCTGAAATAATTATTGTATGACAGGTTCAGGTTAATAAACTTAACAGTTAGTGGTATTCAATCATTAAATTTCAGGTTACTAAAAAGTAGGCAAAGGTGTAAGTAATGGACACGACCAGAAAGTGTCTTACAAAGGTAAAAGCAGTTTACTTAGTTATATAAAAACATTGTAAAGTTTAAGAAAATCAATTTATATAAAATTAATATGCTAACAAAATCAGTGTTCCTTTGAAAAGACAAGACTTACAGGATTGTCATTGAAAATTGACTTAAAATGTAAAATTGATGAATATAACAGGTAACACCAATTATTTACTAAGACATTTTAGTATGGTTTTGTGAAGAACTGTGTGATTGACCTAAACAAAGGATATACACACCAGAGTGAGTTATATGAATGAAGTTAAAAGTAGATAACATTTTAATTTAATGAAGCCTTATAAAGTAATTCATAAATTTTTGTATCATAAAAATTTAGCTTGATAAAGACACACATGATTTTGTGACAGAAGGTACAGTGATGACAAGAAATAAGTGGGTGATATTAAAAATATTTAGGCAAAACAACCGTGTTTAATAAACACAAAATTAGTGATTGCATTTTCGCCATGAAGTGTGTTGTCATCACTAGTATAGGCAATAACCGGATGTAACAACGAACAAAAAAAAAAACACGTTTTTAATGTAATTATTTTCGGTGTTGATGAATTGATTGAATATTTATGTCATTTTATTTAATTAATGTTGTGACATCTGATTACGATTTCAGCACCTATGAGTAAATCAGGTACCTAAGGAAAATCTTAGGCAACAGAGTTCCGATAACGATGATGATGTATATGACTGAACATGTCGTCTACAGTGACGGTGTCAGCGACGGTGTTTGCCTCGATGTCTATAACGGTCAATAACTGACCAAATCAATGATGATAACGGAGCTGGGTGATTTCGATGACAATGTCGGCGATAATGCTTGACTGAACGATGATGATCGATTTTGATGACGATATAGAATATAGATGATGATTAGGTATATTATAGTAACGACTGATGATGTTGATAATGATCGACTGTGTCGATAATTATGGCTTATAAAATGTTCATTGTTAATGATGACTGTGACTAAAACGATCTTTGCTACTGCCAATAATTATAACATTTTTATTTGTTTTATGTTTCAACGCTGGTAACCTGGCTGGACGAATGAAGTTGATGATAAGCGAGGGTCTCGCAGCAAGAGCTGACTAAAGCAAAGAAGGTTAAGCTATTACATGGTGCTGTCAGCAGTGGGGCAGGGTCCAAGCTGCCGATGGCCAGGGCCGCTGAGTGAGAAACCGGCGTACTATACACGCCGTGTCCAGGATATAGCAATCTGCATCTGACCAGCGAGAGTCTCTGAGTGTTGGGTTGGTTGGGTTGGTCAGTTTGGCAGACTGTCTAGTACAGGCCGTAATGGCAGACTGTCTAGAGCAGGCCATGACTGTTTATTATGTTAGTTTATACTTTGGCTGACTATCTAGAGCAGGCCCTGATGGCAGACTGTCTAGAGGCCATAAGTAGGTATATATGCTGTTAAGGTACTTGTAATATGAGATACTTGTAATTTGTTTGAATTGATATTTGCGGTTAGTTGTATTTTATAATTGTTGATGTGTTTTTTTTAAATTGTATGCAAATTCCATGTTGACGTGTAAAAGTGCCCTTGTGGCCTATTTGCTGAATAAATGTTGAAATTGAAGAAGTTGGCCTTGTTGCCTGATTCATTATATTCGTTTATACTTTGACAAACTGCCCAGAGTAGGCATTGAAGGCAGACTGTCTAGAACAGGCTATGATAGCAGCCTGTCTTCTAGAGCAGGCCGTGATGGCAGACTGTCTAGACTAATCTAGTCTGAAGCAGGCCATAACAAATTAAATCAGTACAATGATTAGGTGTGAGGTTTGGCAGACTGTCTAGAACAGGCTATGATAGCAGCCTGTCTTCTAGAGCAGGCCGTGATGGCAGACTGTCTAGACGAATCTAGTCTAGAGCAGGCCATAACAAATTAAATCATTACAATGATTAGGTGTGAGGTTTGGCAGACTGTCTAGAACAGGCTATGATAGCAGCCTGTCTTCTAGAGCAGGCCGTTGTGGCAGACTGTCTAGACTAATCTAGTCTAGAGCAGGCCCTAACAAATTAAATCATTAAAATGATTAGGTGTGAGTTTTGGCAGACTGTCTAGAACAGGCTTTGATAGCAGCTTGTCTTTTAGAGCAGGCCGTGATGGCAGACTGTCTAGACCAGTCAAGTCTAGAGCAGGCTATAACAATTTATACTTTGGAATGATGTCTAGAACAGGCCTTGAAGGCAGACTGTGATTGTTTATGATGTGTTATATTTTGTTAAAATTCCTAGAGCAGGCCTTGAGGGCAGACTGTGATTTTTGATGTTGATTTATACTTTGCCAAACTGTTTAGAGCAGGCCTTGAGGGCAGACTGTGATTGTTTGTGGTTATGTATTATATTTTGCCAAACTGTTTAGAGCAGGCCTTAAGGGCAGACTGTGATTGCTTCTGATCATGTTATATACTTTTTCAAACTGTTTAGAGCAGGCCTTGAGGCAGACTTGATTGTTTATGATCATGTATTTATACTTTGCCAGACTGTTTAGAGCAGGCCTTGAGTGCAGACTGTGATTGTTTATGATCATGTATTATACTTTGTCCAACTGTTTAGAGCAGGTCTTGAGTGCAGACTGTGATTGTTTATGATCATGTATTATACTTTGCCCAACTGTTTAGAGCAGGCCTTGAGTGCAGACTGTGATTGTTTACGATCATGTATTATACTTTGCTAAATTGTTTAGATCAGGCCTTGAGTGCAGACTGTGATTGTTTATGATCATGTATTATACTTTGCCAAATTGTTTAGATCAGGCCTTGAGTGCAGACTGTGATTGTTTATGATCATGTATTATACTTTGCCAAATTGTTTAGATCAGGCCTTGAGTGCAGACTGTGATTGTTTATGATCATGTATTATACTTTGCCAAATTGTTTAGATCAGGCCTTGAGTGCAGACTGTGATTGTTTATGATCATGTATTATACTTTGCCAAATTGTTTAGATCAGGCCTTGAGGGCAGACTGTGATCGTTGAGGTTGGTTTATACTTTGGCAGACTGCCTAGAGCAGACCATGATTGTAAGTTAGTTCATATATTGAAAGACTATCTAAAGAAGGCTGTTAATGCTACCAGGTGTTGGTTGTATTCAATGACTGTTTACATGATCTCAGATTCAAGCATGTTAAGCGTTAAGATTTATTTCTCAATAAGGCTAAAGGTTATTATTGGCTATGATTGATTCATGTGAGCCCATACTGTGCATAAGAAGTGTACTGTGTAGAACTTTACAAATACTGTTGTTGTGAATTATCTTTGATATCGATAAAAGTGTTACGATATATTGCTGTTGTTATTAATTTTTATAATTACTTTTAGTGAGAGGGCTCACTTTAAAAAAAAGGATGGCCGAAGCTGTAAGCATCACAATAGTTAATATCCTGTATGTGGCCTTATACTGATAATAACGTGTAGTATGCACCGGGCTTTATACTTTTTGGTTGTTGTGTTTATGGTCATTTTAGTTTTATATAGAGAACTGTCAGATTTTGGCGGAATGCCGTCGACCGATATTATGTACGATTTGATCTTAGTTAATACGGTGTATCGATGTAATAAAAGAAATATTAACTGGATGCAGTGGTTTGTATGATAAACCCCATTTACTGAGCTTTAAATCAATGGACTTCTACAATTATCAGACAAAGATCAAGCCACCGCAATCCGTAGGGTTGCCAATGACGATGTTTAGAAAACGTACAAGGCCGCTCAACTGTTGTCATAACTTCTTTATCCTTTTATGTACAGTCAGCATCAAAAGTAGCGGATCAAATAAGGCTTCATAAGTATCTACCATTCTGTTATAGCTAAACAAAAAGTGATGTGTTTAATATACAACAACTAAGACTGTAAAAGATATACTTTTGAACATGAGTTTTAGAAATGTATCTATATTTGGAAAAGTTATTCGGGATGTCAGATACTTTTGGCGCGTTGTTTCATCCGCTACTTTTGATGCTGACTGTACCTACGTACAAGTTAAATAATATTTGCTAAGTTGCTCAGGGCTTAGTTTTTGTGCCTTAGTAGAATTTTATATTACCTACAAATATTCCGTCATTATTACTTCTGAAAGGAATAGGGAAAAAAATCGCCACCTCTGTTTTCAGTTATTGTGTGGAAAATACAAACATTTAGAATTGTAAAGGTATTTATATAGGGGAAATATGGACAAAATGACATAGAAGGCTTAATTCGAAATTAGCGGGCTATAGTGAGTTTATGGACATAGAAACACCTTACAGCTGCTAATTTTACAAATTCTGAGAGACGCCCAGCGCCATCGGCTCAGTCGCGTCGAAGTAATAAGTGTGACCGTTTTTGATGCACACAAAAGTTTATTCTATAGATGGATTTCTTCAGTTTTCATTAAAATTTCAAAAAATGTTGATGATATGCCTTAATTTCACTAGAATTCACAGTTAATTTAATTCAATGTATATATTCTACTATTACAGACTTATGTTTTAGCCAACAACAACACTAAACACACTTATAGGTAGCCACAGCACACGGGGGTTAACTTAAAACGAGTTTAGTGCCGTAAAATGTACAAAAAGGTTAAAAAATTGTGAATAATGTCAGCATAGTGGAGCTAATACCCCTTTTATTTCATTGCGCCAGCCTGACCAAAATGAAAACGTAGTGAAAGCTCACTTGTTGATCCGAGAGAAGATAGGACCGTTTCCGGCTGTCACACATTTTGCGAATCTTTCTATCCCGATACAGGAAGGATTTGCCTTTTCTGCCGCTATGATTCATTGTTATTCTGTTGCAATGGTCATCGCATCGTTGCATTTAATATGTTTCACTACTGGGCATTGACGTATTCTGTATAAGCAATTAAAAAGACGTGAAATATTGACCTTGTAAGTATTTTTGGGAGGAGTTAACATAGGATAACGTACCATAATTTATATTGATATCATTTCAATTCTTTTATTAATTTTTTTTAACAACTAAATAAATAATACCATACAATCATAAAACATAATACCACCATTTGGATGTTTCCCTTTTGGTTTTCATAGTGTCTGGATAATGTGATGCATCATTGATCACGTTCTAGATTTTACCCTGTATTAGCTACTCAATTCAAAGGCATTCTGCAATCACATTTTTCACCTCAATAGGTTTATTCTTAAGGCAACTAAACTATCAAAAGGTTTAGCCTAAAGAAATCGTTTTCCTATTTGTACTTGCTATACGCCAAGTTGGCAGAAAGTTTTCAGATTTATCATATCACGCAGGGGGAAACGGAATATTACGATATTCTGAGTTCATTTTGGCGCCAAAATCAATTTCAATAAAGTTGAGGTGTACAAATCTGACCCACTTCTCCCTACCTATATCAGAAAAATAGCCTACAAAAATTTAATATTTTTACAAAAAGGGCTTCAGAGTAATTTACATATTATTGTAGGTACATACATTTTGTATATCGTTGTAATCACTAATAGCAATAAGACAGCAGTGGATTCGTTAGCGAGCATATAAATAAATCAAATCTATTCAAGCACATTAGACGAGGTTTCATTGCTAAGGACTGTCGCTTCTAGTACATAACAACTGGGTTGAATCACAACCCTATTACACGAAGTGTAATACATTTCTTCCGCACACGGCATTGGGGTCGTGCGCAATGGCCCGCGGTCGCTGCCGTGCAACTGACACGTCCGTATATTGCAAGCTTTGTCCCCCACGCGTGCCTAGTGATGTGCCGTTAACGGGAAAGTTACATTACCATAGACAATAAGTACTACCTATTACCATATTATTCATATTCTTCAAATATCATATTTTTCAAAGCGTAGTAAGGCGTGCACTTTTTGCTCTCGATGTCAATAAGTCCAGTGGGCCCGACGGTATACCCGCTATTGTGCTAAAAACGTGCGCTCCAGAGCTAGCTCCGGTTTTAACGCGCCTTTTTTCGCTTTCATACTGCTCAGGTAAATGCCCGTCATCCTGGAAGACTGCTTGGGTCCATCCAATCCCTAAAAAGGGTGACCGCACAAACCCTTCCAACTACCGGCCGATTGCGATTACCTCCCTTCTCTCCAAGGTGATGGAGCGCGTGGTTAACAACCAGCTCCTAGCGTACCTTGAGGACCACCAGCTCATAAGTGACCGGCAATACGGCTTCCGCCATGGTCGTGGCGCTGGTGATCTTCTGGTATATCTCACTCATCGTTGGGCCACCGCCATTGAGAGCAAGGGAGAAGCTCTGGCGGTTAGCCTAGATATCGCAAAGGCTTTCGATAGGGTTTGGCACAAGGCGCTTCTTTCCAAGCTTCCCTCGTACGGGCTTCCTGAAGGGCTATGCACATGGGTCGCGAGCTTTCTATCTGGGCGTAGCATTGCAGTTGTCATCGACGGACAATGCTCAGATCTCCGGCCCATTAACGCCGGCGTACCCCAAGGATCTGTACTGTCACCTACACTGTTCATCCTTCATATCAATGATATGCTATTGACTAGCAATATCCATTGCTATGCGGATGACAGCACGGGTGATAGCTTCTATACAGGTCGTGCAAATGCCTCTCGTGAGCAGGTGTTGGAATGCAGAATGCAACTTGTGTCCGAAATCGAGGCCTCTCTTGAGCAGGTATCCGAGTGGGGTAAACGTAATCTCGTCCAGTTTAACCCCAGTAAGACACAAGTTTGCGCGTTTTCCGCTAAGAAAACCCCATTTGTCTTAGCGCCTAAGTTCCAGAACATTCCCCTTACCATTTCTGAGAGTATCGGAATACTCGGTGTCGACATTACGAACGAAGTCCAATTTCGGGGCCATTTGGAACTCAAAGCCAAACTGGCCTCTAAGAAGCTCGGGGTGCTCAATAGAGCGAAACAGTACTTCACACCAGGTCACCGGCTTTCGTTATACAAAGCGCAGGTTCGACCACATATGGAGTACTGTTCTCACCTCTAGTCTGGAGCACCGAAATACCAACTTCTTCCACTTGACTCCATCCAACGTCGGGCAGTTCGTATTGTTGGTGACCCCGATCTCACAGTCGGTTTGGAACCTCTCAGTCTTCGGAGAGACGTTGGCTCTCTATGCCTGTTCTACCGTCTATACAATGGGGAATGTTCTGAAGAACTTTTTGAATTGGTGCCACCGTCACGTTTTTATCACCGCACCTCCCGCCAAAGAAACAAAGTTCATCCTCACTTTCTCGACACTTGGCAAACCAAGAACAAGCGGGCATCTCGCTCGTTTTTTCCCAGAACGTGCAAGTTGTGGAATGAGCTACCTTCTGAGGTGTTTCCCTTGCGCTATGACATGGGGTTCTTCAAGAAGCAGGTTTTTAGGGTTCTCAAAGGTTGGCAACGCATAAGTGGCTCCTCCGATGTTGCTTATGTCCATGGGCGGCGATGACTGCTTCCCATCAGGCGGCTCGTCTGCTCGTTTGCAGCCTATTACATAAAAAAAAAAAAATATCTCCCGCACAACTTATTATCGATAAGTAAGGATAGTCATATATGAGCACTCTAAATTTACTAATTTCTCTATAAGTAGTAACAAAGTTTTCTGGAGAAATCTAATGCTGATGTTTTCTTTCTTTAATTACAATATTAAAAGTTAGTGTGAGCTATTATTACGAACTTTTCTCGTTATCATAAAATTGTATCTTTAATTTTGATTGGCCAAACTAACTTAATTGCCTGCCATGGCCTGTACGGATTCTATTGAGGCAGTACCAGTATTTTTTTCTGCAGTGAGAAGTCCTTCGGCTTCTAAGTATGTTTTAGGGCACTTTTGTGGACACAAGTCTTCGCCTCTGCCAACTCTTCCTTCCACGCCTGGTCCAGCTGAAAACGGTCATCCCTCAGTATTCTTCCAGCTTCGCTCGTAGGACGCTGCGATTTGGGTCCATGCGGCGGTGGATTCATAAATTCGCATGTATTTTTCGGTTTCACTCAAGAGCGTGTATTTCCTGCGTAAGCGAGGCGGAGCTGTGGCTACGGACAGGTATCAGTTGGCGTTGTTCCGTAAAGACACCTCATTGTGCCGTTCAGTCGTCGTTATGTTTTCACGTCTATTTGTTATTGTAGGAAATTTATGTTTTCTATGTATACCTCTAACTTCTAGGTTAGGACCGCAATGACCATCACACGTGTACGCGAAAATAAATATTGAATCGATCATATTAAAAAAAGTCCAGAGTATTAAAACGAGTACTTGATGATTAGTTTTCAAAATATTACAATCCTTAATGAAAAGCGAGTGTCAGTCCCAATGTCGACAGCTCTTGCTAGCTATTTCCCGTTCCTGTCCACGCCCGTCACTATGCCTGTCCCGTTTGATAAGCGAATGCAATTATTGAGTTAGCTCTTCTAATAGGCTTTTGAACGGTTCTCTCGTAATAATAAAGGCGGAATCGGCATTGTCGTTCATGAGTAACTGTCTGGTTCTGATCGGCTCGCAAATATTTTATTTTCTCTTGCTACAAAATAGTAGACTACCACACCACTGTAGCGACAAAGGAAATAATGTCAACCTTGTATATTTTGAACATTAAAAATTATTCGTAACCGTAACCACAGCCGAAACTAATTTTTTATCAAAATTGAAATATGCATCTGGATTTTGCAATTTGAATAAAAAATATCTCTTAAAAATATTTAGGCACGAGTTCTTTATTGAAGGAGCCAAATTTATTCAAACCAGGCAATTTAGCCTTGAGATTTCCCTTTGAATGAAGTGTTGATCAGGCGTAACAAAGTTTATTTTCCAAACAACACAAAGTATCTAATACTTGATTTTTACATAGATTACTTTCATTGGGATCATAAAGTTGAGTAGGTACATTTATGAGTGTATTGATACCCTACTACAATTTCATTTTACCATATTTTATTCTCAGAATATTATTTAAAGAGTTACGAATGCAACCTGTAATGATTATTATTTAGAAAAAAAAAGAAAGGCATAGGTTGACTGCAATAGTTTTTGACCACTACATAGTAATTGGCCACTCCTAACAAATCAGAATGAAACATGTAGTGGCCAAAAACTATAGCAGTTACGCTATTATTAACGCACTTACAACCCTTCTGGTGTTGCAGGTCTCCATGGGCGGCGGTAATCGCTTACCATCAGGTGATCCGTCTGCTCGTTTGCCTCCTCTATCATAAAAAAAAACAAAAAAAAAAGGTTTTGTGTAACCTGTGCGAAGCCGGGGCGGGTCGCTAGCGTAATAGTAAAATCGACAGAATTCTTCCACCCGTTTTTTAATATTCATAAACCTTTGCAAAACGTAATTGCAGCGTGAGAAAACACACAACGACTGACATTATGACCTACCATTGAGGCAAACTGATATATAAATAACTAGAAATGAAGGATAATCGATGTTTGACTAGGCTGTGACCATTAATGATATATTCAACTTCAACTGTTCTATCGTATTCATCTTTTTAAAGTTATATTTGCAGACCTCAAATTAAAGACTTATTAAAAATATTAGTTAATATCTAATACATTTCTACTTTATTGTTACTAAAGGGGCACACTGACTAAACTGTCAACTTTTTGTTTTCACTAAGATAATTATTAAAATCAGAAGAACAAGGTGAAGGCGACCGTTTTTAATCATAAATGAAGCGACTGTCAATAACAGTGATTGAAGGAGATTACCAATTTGTTTTATTTTATAAAAAAAAATATTAACCGCTGTTTATGTTGTACATAGGTACCTACAGGTAAAATTTGTGCAATGTAAAAATATACATTTATGTTTATTTAGGTAACAAAACAGGAATAATTCCTCCCTCTGTCTTATATAGTATGTCATAAAGTAAGTTTTTTTAAAGCAAAATACTATTTTTGAGTAAATGAATATCATGATTTATAATTAATTTAAAAGATGTTTGTACATGTACGCACAAATAATATACTACGTATTATCTTTTTATTATTTTTAAATCAGTTAATACTTAATTAAATAGCATATTCCAAACGGGACAAGCCGAAAACGGGACCCTTTTTTGAAAACGCGGAACACCGTAGCTCTAGTGCTGCCACATACATTTTTCAACGATCTCCAAATCTTTTGAAAATCAAATCCAAGTATCCAGCTCAAATAGAAATCTTTCTTGACGCCATGGGGTCACTACGTTCACCATTAACGAAGGATTGTGGGCCCACAAGCACTGGTGAGTCCTCAAATTTGGTTTATGTTACCGAACTTACTACACTTAGGTACTAGACAACATGCCAAACTAGGTACGTAATTTGTGTCACGTCATAACCCGACAGAGACCGTAACCGAACAACGTTACGCAAACTGTAATTGTATTTGGGCATTGGCACCCTTGCACCCCCCGGGGACGGTCGGCACCTCCGCTGCATACAAATACAGGGTGTCGACCTCTCCACAGAAATATAAAATCCCAGACAGGGCGATATATTTAAACATAAATTACTGAAATAGTTCTGATCGTTCAATGCAGTGAGCACGCCACCTGCGGCTTTAGCATATTTTTATAATAAAAGAGGTATAAAATGGTTTATCCACTGAGTACCTAAGTTAATGCACTAACAAATGAGGCCTTGAGAAATTGCTTATAAAGAACTTACTCAAGTGTGGCGGCTAAAGTGGCCGAAAGTCTTAAATTTCAAAAATGCAGGGGTCTCGATCTATCTGGAGTACTTTTATGCCATTTGGAGTTGACACCTTTGAACCATGCATAACGCTGTTTAACTCTTCAAAGAGCTATCTAAAAGACTGGTCGACTTCACTAGCGACCGAAAAGCTGGCAGCATCCACACGCAATGTATAAACATCGCAATACAGCGTAAAAATGCTGCCTGCCAGCATCCTCGGTACCAGGCGAAAAGGGGGCGAAATTTTTAGTTGTACATATTTTAGTTTTATTCTAATGATACGTAAGTTTTATATACATACATTACTGATTACTTATAAAAATATATATATATATATATATATATATATATATATATATATATAACTATTTGCTCATCATTAATGTGCTTAAAATATACACCAAAAGAAATTTTACGTACGTAGCATGCAATGTTAAATGTGCTTTATAGTGTTATAATATTTTCCTAAATCATAGCAATGGAGGCCACAAACGGGATGTTAACTATTGAATATTTAATCTGACAAATACAAAGATATTTACCTAAATTAGTAGATATGATTATGCATGTAATTGTAAATACGTATGTGCAAGCAGAAACTAACTTAACTACGTATATTTGAAATAAGGATACGCTGAAATTTAGATTATAACTGTTTTTGGCAGAATTACGCAATAAGTAAATATGATATAGTGGGACTTATAGGACATTATTACACAAATTGACTAAGTCCCACAGTAAGCTTAATAAGGCTTATGTTACGGGTATTCGGACAACTATATTATATAAAAATATTTATAAATACATAGAAAACACCTATGACTCAGGAACATGTCAAATTAATGCCCTTACCAGGAGTTGAACCCTTGACCATCGGTTTCATAGGCAGGATCCCACTAGGCCAGACAGGGCAACATTTTATCTTTCATATAGTTACGAGTATGTACAGTTGTGTGCAATATAATAGCAGTACATAAGAAAATGTAAATTAAGGGAAAACTATAACTTTAGATCAATAATATTGTATCTATTTATATAATTATTCTGCATTACTTGATATTATTTCTAAATTAACTGTAACCTTTACTTAAATGATATTGGAAGTAAAAAAAAATATCATGAAAATCAGCTGTTTTTACTAAGTTCCTATAAAAACATAAAACCCTACGAAAAAAATACAATTGTGTACTATAATTGTAATTTAGAATCTTTCCTATTATTTCCAATCAAAGCTTTACATCTAAACTCAAGTCATCCAGAATAAAATAAACTTTTCTATAAGACTATCTTCGTCGCAGAGTGTACTGCTATTATATTGCACACAACTGTAAACGTCAATAAAAAGATAAAAATAATACTGACCTTCTTTTGTGGAACAGACGAGCAGTGTAATCCAGAAATGCCATACCCATGGTGATAGCACCATCACCACCTAATATCTGATTAATCACTTGTGCTTAGCATCATGTATTCAGTTGCTCTGTTTTGTCATCGTCACCAGATCTGAAACCAAACAAAGTACAAACACATTACACATTTATTCATTTTGCACATTATTGTCTAGGGAAGCAGATACTTTCTTATTTGTGTAACTCTATATCATGGACAAGCAATAACGACATAATATGAGTGTGACATGACAAGTCTATGTCTAAGCCATTTTCCTCAAACATACCAATTACCAATGATGTTGAGAAAGTTGCAATAGATGAATGAGTTAGTTTGAGGGTCGACCCGTCAGGAGCATATTGCACTTTTGGCCGAATCACTACAAAGTGCTTTTCACGAGTACTATGAGAAAATGTATTATACTTGAAAATGATAAAGAAAAAAAATACAAATTCACCGCTTCTGGAAATTTCGATGTCTTGGAAAAGAAAAAAAAAATTAAGGAACCTTCGGAAAATATATTGAAATCATCAAAAACAGACAACAGAAAAGTAACTATTGTTTAATTTCGGTAAATACACTGATATCACCAAGAAATGGTTATTCAAGCATCAAGACCCCTGATCGTTTTGAAAGATGTGTCCAAGCACACACACCATCGGGTTGAAGCGAAAAGCAGTCATGAACTTTACATGTGGTTACTTATATTGTTTTATTTTACCACTTTGTCGCGTGTCGGCGCGATTGATATACATATCCATTCCAAATTACATCTTTTTAATACTAACGATCACTGATCTAATCCGGGGATAGACAGGCAGACATATAGACTGAAGGACAAGGCTATAAGGGTTCGTAGTTGGCTACTATGTATATTCTATAAATCGGACTAATTGTAAATAATTTGGGACAAATATGTAAATAAATATTTTAAAGACATTACCGAAAAAAATATGCCTACTACGCTCTAATATTCGAAAAATAAATTAAATTTTAAAAATTAATATACTTATGTTTTTTAGATATGTTTATATTGGGACCGTGCGAAGTGCGTGGTGGGGGTAAGTAAAGCGATCCCAGCGCATAAGGTGGTAAAAATTTGAACTAACTGCGGATAGCGTCTTTAACATTTCGTACAATTATATGGCTCGAAATGAAACTTTGATTTACGATTACTCCTGAAATATTCATCTAAATTGTATGGTGTAAGGGACCATTGTAATCTGTATGAAATGCTTAATATAACTAACGTATTTATTTTGATAATTGTTAATAATGTATCCATGTAAATAGCTTTGCACATGCCACATATTACGTGATCTTTTTCTAGAAGTTAAGAATGGATATAGTAAGTTATCCTTAAAAGATAGACATTTCACATCGCGGACTTTTTTGTAGACCTATGAATGAGAAACAATCCCACCATACATTGTGTTGTTATAGCTCAAACGGATTAGGCAGCGTTTTCGATTAAAGCTCCTAGCCAGCGTGATTTTTTCCGACAACATCGTTATATTTCAAACAATTTACACAAAACCTTAACAAGTTATATACTTAAGCCTTCCTCAAGAATCACTCTATTGATAGATGAAAATCGTATGAAAATCCGTTCAGTAGTTTTTAGTTTTGGAGTAGTTTTATAAGATGTAGTGAATTGACGTTTTCCCCTAGAATTGCGGACACTAGGTTGCGTGACAGTCGTGCACGCTCCCAATACAGGTTGTAATCGCCTGGTTACACTTAACGATTACACTTTGTATATGCCGATTTTAAGTAGACCATCAATACTATCATGTGGTTACGCTTAAATGAGGTTGTAATATAGTTTTTATATCTTTATATAAAAACTGTTGGAGCACAATTACCCAGTGTGGAACAAAGTATGCATATTAGTACCATCAGAAAATAAAAAATGAAACAAAAATAAAGACCCGTATTTAATGAGCTCAATGTAAGTGAATACCTAATTATAGCTCCAATTTTTTTTAAATGAAATAATTCCCCATTAAAAGCGCTGTAGAAAAGGACGTTTTTTATAAAGAAACTTAAAGGTATAAGAATTCTCATTACGAAAATGCTTGCGGTACGTAAGAAACTACTTGAAAGGAGTAATGGGGATTCCTATCCCGAGGACAAGTATAAGAGAGGGCTTGTAATGTGAAGGACTGTGTTATCATTGGACATCAGTCCCACATGATAATATAGGGATGAGCCGTCCGCATGACATTTTATTCAATGAACCCTCAATATATCTCCCTAGTTATACCACGGACCCGAAATTTTCATTTTGCTCATTTCGGACTTCTCAAATATGTATAGGATTTTCGTTTGAACTATAACTGAAGCCTGGATATCATTCAATCTGAGTAACTAGTTACTTTTTTTTTCTCTTTTTTTTCCCATATTCGTTGTCAGGTTGTGTTGTGTGTAGCTACCATACTTTTTTTTAAATAGATTATTACTAAACCGTTACTAGGACACGCAATTTAAGGTTTCAATTATGTAGGTAAATGGGGATTTTCATAAATGTATAAAAAATTGTATTAGCCAATCATGATAAATATTAAATTATTCAGATGTTCATTTTCGACAACGTAAACCGGTTTATAACTAGCAATTTATACCTGTTTACCACATTTACCGCTAAGGTATGTTCGTAGCCGATAACTAGTTTCCCGGTATGTAGAGAAAATGATTGTATAGGCAAAACGACAACGTGTCGTAATGCGCTGCTCAAATTTAATTGTCCGTGCTAGCTGAACTGGGTGCCTAGCTAACGTGCCAATCGGTGACATTCCGCAGCGTTGCGTAGTCATCTCTCTCTTTATCACACTTCCATATTAGTGCGACAGTGACTGTTGCGTTTCGTTCCTTACGTAGCGTAAATGATTGACACGTTGGCTACGCAGAGTTAGTTTAATGTACGCTTTTAATATAATAAAAGTACCTATATTACGCACTCGACGACTGTATCTTGAGCCTTGCTTGCACGAAACCGTTTCTTGACCAGTCATCCATCAACGTTACGCTTAGGTACATCTAATCGTCTATGTGATAAATGGGAACAACTTGATCTAACGATTTACAAAACATTTCACTTTCATGCTAGGGTAGGGCAAGGGTTTAGTTTGAAAGTTATTTTTAACTGAGATTGAATGAGGTTTGGGCGTAATAGACATCTTTTTAATTTCATTATGCCCATGGACATATTGGACATAATGGTTTTTATTTATATCATTTACTCAATTTCTACGCAAGGAGGTATTAATGAGTTTTATTTTTAAAACATGTTTTTTGTGTATGTTTAAAAATATTTAATTTAATAGCAATATAAAATATTTTCAAACAATTTTTAATCGTAGCTGAATGTCGGATGGATCTATGCTGTCGATTAGGTTAAGCCTTTCAACAATTGCAAACACATAATAATAAAGTTCGTATCGAATCGTTAAAATGTTAACAACATTTTGATATGCTTAAGTTTATCGATACGCCCTCAAGTCGATTTTACATTGTTTTGCTTTATGTTGTTTCCTTAATAGACTAAATAGCTGAATTTATAAGTCTGTTTGCGTAGTAAACATTCTTCGGGCTACACCCCGTCGCAGCTGCAGCAGCAAGTTCAGCTAATTAACTTCTGCGAAGCTAAATACTGAGACTGCTGTGTGATTATTTTCTCAACTGGAGGTTCCAGTTTTAAGGTAAACTCAATTATAAACTAGTTTTCCACTAATATTGCTTCAAATCATTCCAAACTTAAGATTCGATAAGCGAGGTTTTTTTATTTATGTAGGCAACTAACAGAATTAGTGTAATATTAAATAACATATGGTAATAGACCTTGAGTGCTCTATCTTAATGATATGATTTGAATTTAAAGTAGCTAGTGTAGGAGCGCTAAGCGGAAAACAAAGTTCATCCATGTTATGTATGTACGGGTACCATGATGCTCGTGCATACATGGAAATGGGTATACAAGGATGCAATTTTTTACATAAGTTAATACAATGTTAAATTATACTACCTATTTTGTAGAAATTACTACAAAAATTAAATTATACTTATGTACTTTTTTTATCATAACATACATAAACAATTTGTTATTATTTATATATCGATTTTTACTGAGATATATTTGTCTTTTAAAGCCTAAACCTGTGTTTTACACGAGAAAAGATAATTGAAAGTAATATTAAAATTCACGCATGCGGACACAAGAATTTTTTGTCCAAAAACAACCTAAGTTCACACTGCGTTTTTCATAAAGGAAACTGAAATAACTATTTTGCATTTATTTGTTCATAACTATTACTATGTCATCTGGGTAAAGCGCATTATCATGTCGAAGGGAAGCAATTAATTTACCGGTATAAAACTTCAGTTCTTCATTTTAATGATTTCCGCAAGTTTTTGTCCTTTTCAGGACCGTTGGTTCTGAATAAATCTTTGTTTCTGAATCGCCCGGGTGCATTAAAACTCATTATCGTTTTAAACTCGACGAAGGCAATTAAAGTTAAGGGTAGGTAGGTATTGTTCGCCCATAAATATGACAGGTCAATTCAAACGTATCAGAATGATTTTAAATTATATCATTTAGTTATCGTGCGTCTCGCCCGCGTTAATACTCATTAATAGGTATATGTGCGGACAATACGAGCGAAATGCACAATATTTGAATGATAATGAACAATTAATATGTCATTCTGATATCAGCGTGCATTTGAATTGGCCTGTCAGTGTCAATAGAATATTGTAAATTATACTTGTTTAGATGGATATTTAAGTAAGGTGTAGTCTTCTCGCCTCTTATAAAGATAACGTTAGGTATCTCCTTAAGTTTAAATGCTAAGTTATCAGAAATTTGAGCTGCTCATTTATCCCAAATGAACTAAATATTAAAATGATATTAATTCAACCGCAATTGTGTTGCTGAATTTGTCGGGCAACTTTAAAATGAAACTGCCAGGCGAGTGCGTCAGGGATGCCGCCATTGCTGGTCGATACCAAAAGTTTAAATGGAAAAGTGTCGGATTTTATTTTGCGCCACTCTTTGCTATTGCAAATTAACAAAGCCTCCGGTGCTTAAGAGTTTGCAGTCGAAATTCTTTAATTATGCTTTTATATTAGTTGTTATTTTACAATAGGTTAAAGGATTGCTTTTAGTTTTTATGCATATTATGAAATACCGATTTTAGTAAGCCAATTTTCGTATTTTAAATTTAAGTTCAAACTACATATTTTGCCGTAACAGACGATGTGCCATTTGATCGGAAAAGTATAAGTAATTTAAGTTATCTTTTAATCATAGTATGAATATTAAGGGCTCAGAGCAACCTCAGTTCTCCATAGAAACGTAGTTACGCTCTCATTTTAAAACGACTAGCTCTCGAAGCGACGAGCAATCCGAAACTTTGTACTTACAATAGCATAATGTCTAGCGCTGAAATTAGTTTATGTGGCCTCAGATACCAGAGTTAAAAAAATACAGAGAATTTAAGATTTTCATATAAAACTTGTTTTTGCTCTATTTTGTTTGTTTTATAAGGTAGAGCAATATAAACTAATTTCAGTCCTAGATATACCTCATGTCATTGTATGTGTCAAGTTTTATTACAATCCAACACGTAGTTTTAAAATGAAAACAAAACTCCGTTTGTATAAGAAGCTGAAATTCGGCCGACCGGCTTGATGAATTGCCTGATGGTAAGCGATTACCATCGCCCATAGACACCCGCAACACCAGAGGGGTTGTAAGTGCGTTGCCAACATTTAAGATGGGAGTACATGCGCTTATCTTGAAGGTTTGAAAGTCGTATCTGTGGAGGGCTGCCAACTATCTAAGTGGTGAAGATGGAAAAGTTTGTCCCGTAGAGCGAGGGCGGAAAGAGGTGGCAGGGGTTAATCCGAACAATTCCTCGAAGCACTGCCCGTTGTGCATGCGATAGAAAATGCAGAGCGCCGCTACATCTCTACGTAGCGCCAAGAAGTCAAGCCGTTCAGAAATACGCTTACAGCCGGCAATTCGAGTCGCTCGCCCCGGTATGCGGTCTAAAAGGAGAAGTTGGTTCTATGGTGCCTATGCCCACAGATGGGAACAGTATTTCATATTTGGGCATTGGGCCGGTGAGCCATTTTATCAAATATTTAGACTGTAATTCAACAATCTCGATTTGTTGAGTATATCGAGCTTTTTCAAGGCTAATTTGGCCTTACCCTCTAAGTGGCCGCGGAACTGGACTCCACTCGAGATGTTGCCGCCAAGGATTTCGATACTGGCTGTGACACTTAGGAGAGTGCTCTCCAAACGAAGAACGAACACGACAAATGCAAACTTCTTTGTGGTAAACGCGCAAACCTGTATAGAGTTGAAACGGACTAAATTAAGTCGACTCTCTGAGACTCGTTTTAGGGAAATCAATTTCAGACTCAAGTTTGTTTCGGCTCTCAATGTTTTCCCGAGAAATATTGGTGCGGCCGGTGTAGGAGGCATCAACCGTACTATCATCAGCATAACAGTGAATGCCGCTAATTTGCAGCATATCATTGATATGCAGAAGTAATAGCGTGGGTGATAGCCCAGAGCCATGAGGAACACCAGCATTCACAGACATGGAGTCTGAGCATTAACCGTCAACCTTTATGCTGCTTTCTGCTAGAAAGTTACTGGCCCATTCACATAATTTCTCGGGAAGTCCATTAGGATGGAAGTCCGAAAGAAGTGCTTTGTGCCAAACGCTATAGAAGGCCTTCGCTTTATCCAAGCTAAGTGCCAATGCTTCACCCTCTATCTCGATTGCCTGTGACCAACGACGTGTCAGGTAAGCCAGAAGATCACCAGCCAAGTGGTCCCTACGGGAACCGTATTGTCGATCCCTAAGCAACTGGTGGTTTTCTAGGTACCGAAGGAGTACTGACAGTTGATAATGGACTCCATTATTTTCAAGAAAAGGGTGGTTATAGATATTGGCCTGCAGTTGAACGGATTTAAGCGGTCGACTTTTTTAGGGTTCGGGGGTACTGCAACTGACTTGCACGAAAGCTGCGAGGTCGGGACTACGACAGAAGAGTAAGAGAGCCGAAAAGACGCGTTAAGACGGTGCTGACTCAGGAACACATATCTTCAGCACAATTGCAGGCATTCCATCGGGCCCACTCGACTTATGAGTGTCGAGGGAAAAACTGCTTTACATACTGAGCTTCGGTGCAACCGGACATCCGGCATATAGCTCTCGCACCGCAGTATGGTCGACGGCGCGTGACCCTCGATCGAAAGCAGAGTTGGACGCAAATAATTTAACTAGAATTACCTACTGCTTTGTCTGTTGCGTCGTGGGCCAATGAATCATTTTCCATGTGCAAAGGCGTCCAGAAATTCTCCTGGATAGCCTTGGAAACAGACCAGAATGCACGAGTTCCCGGAGGGAGGCGCTCCAATTTTTCGCCAAACATACCGATGTGCAACGACTTCGCGAGATGACATATCGATGTGCCCTACCTCTCTTGTTGGACGTAGTTTAAGGAGATACCCTAGATCCTCCTAATTCCTATACGTGAATCCATACCTAAAACCTTCACTGGTACGACAGGTTTTTGTTTACCATAAATCTCAAAGAATACGTAAGGGTGAATTAAAATGAAGGATCACACGAAACGTGGTATAGGTACTTCTACATGTTTACGCATCTTAAGTTTACTGATATAAACATTTGTTCACTGTAAATCTTTTTTCAACATTACAAACTATTTTGTGACTTTAATATAAGCTTAATGTTGACACGCAGGGCGGGGACGTGGCAGCGATATTATGGGACCCCGAATATTGGGAATTCTTCGCTACCCGCATTGGTATGCCAAGAATTGTTTGGTGATTCGCAACGGCCGCTTTACGGATTCCTAGCCAAAAATAATAACTTAACATTAAATAATTAAACGATTTTGTAAAAAGAGGAGGATTTAATAATAATATTTAATTCATGTGTTTCTGTTTTAGAAAATATTCAGGGTACGAGTCTTTATATCATCCCTCGTAAATGAGCTCAGTGGGATCAAAAAGAAATTTACACAGTTGATACCAGATTTACCGTTCTCTTGCGTGATGCTTAGGCGGGGTTTTGGTCAAGGAATCCGATTTCAATAATTTAAGCTTCAGTTCGCTGGCTGGCTTAAATTATTGATATGGATGAAAGGGAAATAAATATTCTGGTTATAAAAACTGCTGTTTGGACCTCTAAGTCCCAAGCCCAGAGTTTGATTTTTTAATTTAATAAAATAATACATACCCAATTATAAACCAAATCAATAATTCAAAGACAAACTATAGAGTCGGCCCTAACTGCCAAATTGTTCGGTATCAATTAATATACGAAATTTGTCAAAATTGTTTGCAATTGACACTTCATTTCGAATAAGACGCCATCTCGGCTGACATTACGATAGAGGTCAAATCAAATTGCTTTGTATTCCAGAGTTGTTTTAAAATTTGAATTTAATTATAAAATCGATATTTATGTTAAAGTTAAACAATAATAATATTTTCACATATAAGGAATTTGTTCTAACAAAACAGTTTGTATATCGTTATGCTGGTTGTAATTTGCGGCTTCTGGAAGTATCATAAAGAGTTTATGATATCTATGTAGATAAACTGTTTTTTTTTTTAAATAGTACTTTTAAGTCAAAGTTATAATCTCACGATTATATTGTACCTATTAAAACACTAAGTTACTTTTTAACCTCATTTAAATAAAATATGTCATAGCCATAACTATGTATTTTTATTTCTTTTTTTTAAGGTTCAGCAACAGTTATTACATTGAAACTTACGTCTATACAAACCTTAATAACATGCTGAATGTATAACTAATTACTGTTAAACCCCACACGTTTTTAGTTCGCTGAAATATCGGATGCCGAACTTGAAATATGAAAAATCCGCGTGGCAGTGGAGGGCATTCAATTTTAAATTCCAAAAGCTCCTCGGACACCAGACTACCAAGAACGCTTTGTCACCCGCCTGTCCTCGCAAGTTTTAGTTGTCGTCTGTTAGTTATGGCAATACCAACTATAGTTTGTGAAACCTAAGTTCCAACATTTGACACATGACAACGCCCAAAGAACGTAAACGCGCATGACCCATTGAAATTATAAATAAAATGCTGACGGCAAATCAATACAATCCGATGTGAGACATATAAATATTGGTATCCTTCAAGGGCCATCCCTTGGAAATACCTTATTTATATTATTTTTAATGACCTACTATCGAATATTGGAGCTGCCGTGTTTGTATTGTTTGCGAATGACACGACTATATTAGCTGGTGCAAAATCTTATGACCAGCTCTCTTAAGAAATCCGTGAGGCTTGCAATCAATTGTAGGCTTGGTTCTCAGCAAATGGGCTTTTGCTTAATTGTTCAAAATTAAATGTCATGTCATTTTCGAAACGAAGGGTTCAACTGCTACTGTGCATGGCTAACTTTCCGATGCCAATGTGCGAAGAGTTCCTTGAGAGAGTAAGCTTCTTGGGTTCTTGATCGACAACACTTTAAATTAGGAGTGCCGTGTGGCGTAGGCTTACGGCTCACTACTCTTGGGTAACTCAACAGAATCAAAAAGAGTCTAATAATGCAAAAAACGCGCAATATGTACCTACACGCCGCGGAAAAGGCACCCTTGCAAAGAGCTTATTATTTCTCAAAGTGTCGCATGACGCACTACTTGCAATATTTGTTTGATCTGTTGATTTACAACGTGTTATACCAGCCACTGAAAGTGGGGAGGTATGTACCCGTTGTACTTATAGGTCATACTGAACAACTTTGACTATGGAACCAACCCCACAATCGCGAAAAAAATAATTGACTCTCCCATACGTTTGGCGGGCTGATTTTCATATTTTGTATGGGAGATGCAATTTTTTTATCGCGAGTTCTGGGTTAGTCCCATAGTAAAAGTTGCTCAGTATGATCTATACAACTTGTGGTGTGGTGTAACACGTTGTATATTAGACGAATTATACACTAATTTGCGCGAGTTACCTGGCCAACAGGGTCTATACGAACAGTTCCCCGTCGCATTTAATATTGTCTATGTTACTTTAAGTTCTATTTCTATCCTATTTTAAAATTATTTTAAGTAAATTTTGTTTGTAAACACATCATGGCAGTTGGCGAATAAATCTGGTGCTGTATAACTGCTTGTGTTATTTTTCCACTTCTTCTAAAACTATCGAAGCCCCTCTTCTTTTGCATTTAAGCGCAAATTGAGAAACCATTTGTTGGTTAACCCGCTGTACTTTGTAAACGAGTACATGGAAATGTATTTTAATGTCGTAATTTTATCTTCACTTGTGTCATAATAGTACATTACGATACAAGTGCGAAAAATAGGAAATTCGAAACGAGTGGCGATAAATTAAAACACGACCGAAGGGAGTGTTTTAAATCGACACGAGTTGCGAATTGCCTATTCGCACATGTATCGTACAACGTTTTACAGTACATATGGCCCTTTAAATGTTC
The DNA here is from genome assembly GCF_033807575.1 of Cydia pomonella. NCBI lineage: Eukaryota > Metazoa > Arthropoda > Insecta > Lepidoptera > Tortricidae > Cydia > Cydia pomonella. The sequence continues at coordinate 27,781,274 of NC_084704.1, read as the reverse complement.
GACACAGTAGCTTAATATGCTAATTTTCGCACTGGTGCTATAAAGTAGCACCATATGTACTGTAAAAATGTAATAGAATTCATTTATTTTGTGATAGGTACTTATATATTTATTTGACATTGTATTGACGAACCTAAAGTTTCTACAGTGACATCTATTTTGATATAATTTTAACTTGATTTATATTTAATTAAATAATAAGTTTTCTTTACACATGAAGATCCTTATTGTGAGAGACAATTTTTATTTTTTATTAATGTAATGCTTGACGATCATGATCATAATTTTGACATGACCCCAATTTAAAGTGTAATTTTTATCATGAAATTAAGAAATCTATATCTAAATCTAAGTTTATTATATTAGGTAAGTACTCAAATTACAACACGATTTCATAAAACATGTGTTCTTTCACAATAATGAAAAGTAGTGTCGATTTATGGTATTATCATTATATTATATTTACCCGCGGCCATTTTAAATTTTGTTACACAAATTATTTTGTAGAACCCGTGCGGAAACATAATTTGTACAAAACGCTATTAAAATTTATTCATTCTCAGAACAACACTTAAAAGGAGGCGCGCGTTCATAGCAAAATTAAATAAATATTTGTACGAAACAAAAGATATCAGACTGGTGCTCGCACTCTTGAATTTATGATGTTTTAATGTAAGAGGGTATTTTGCATTCCCTTTCACGAAAGCCGTGTGCAAATCTTGTTAGACCCGCAGACGGACTCAAATACAGTCATTTTAGACTAATTCAAACTTCCCTGACTCTCTGTATCTCATGAACTGTGATAGTTAGCCAGTTGAAATTTCTACAGATTATGTATTTCTGTAGCCGCTATAACAACAAATACTAAAAACATAATAAAATAAATATTTCTTTCCAATCTCGAGGTTCTCATCCAATCACCGAAGTTAAGCAACGTCGGGCGGGGATGGGTGATCGTTTTTATAGATAATGGCACGGAACCCTTCCAGTGCGAGTCCGACTCGCATTTGGCCGATTTTTTAAAACAAAACGTGGTTCAATTGTCCGGACTTTTATTAATTGTTCTGGGCGTATATCGCTTCATTGTAAAAAGGCAAGTAATTGTTGCAAGATAAGTACTAAAAACCTGATACCGCAAGTACATAAACATCACGTATAAAAGCCTCGTATATTTTTCAGGAATTGGATTCTTCCCTTTTCAGCGAGCAACCGGTTAATAATTTCTCTACCATTCGGCGGATATCCCGCGCTAAGTACGAAAAATCACCTGCCGTGATGCCTTCCTCCGACTGAAAAGTCCCTCATTTTTCATTCATTTGTTTCAGGCAATATTTACGAAAAAAACGGAAGCGTTTTGAGAGCTTTGAGTAAGGATACTGCAATTTGACCTGGGTTTATATATGGGGTTATCATATAATCTCATTATCTGTGCTCGTATTTTTGCACAGATATTTGTTAAACGAGTTTAAGTGAGTATCTAAAGAGAGCTAAAACATCGAGGTCTCATAATTTTGCAATGAAGACTGCAATCTTTACACATCATAAACAGTCTGGCACGGGCGATAAATTCTCACTGCATCGTGTATAAAATGCAAAGTGGCGCTCACAAGATACATGAAGTCTTATCAATATACACCTGCGATATCGCTAAGCACTACGAGCATGAGCTGAAAAATGCCAGGTTACCCAAGATCAATTGCAGGTGTGCTAAAACGTAACCCTCTCATTTATATCACCCCCCTATCTAACATGGGGGACAATCTGGAGTGCCTTACCCTTTGTCAGCATCGACCTAAATGTAAATTCGGCGGACAACTTAACTATTCACGGAAAAAGGTTGTCTATCAACAGAGTATAAAGTGGAATTCGCTTGCTCGGGGTGCGCAAGAAAAAGGTACCTACCTAAGTATTTCACGTTATGAAATATTAAAATACATAATGCATTCGTTTTTTCACGGCAGTTCATAAAACCTTGGTGTTTAAGTTGTTTAGATATTTCCTTTTTATGGCTCGTTTTACGAAGAGTCGTAAATGAATGATGTTATAATAGACGTTGGCTTCGAATTAACGTATAAAATCAGCTAATTTGTTGAAAATATTTTATAGCTTACCTTTTATGATGCGAGAATCAGCTAAAGGGCTGTACCTAAGTGAATAAAACAGGCATGAACAAAAAGGTGATGCACTTAGCACTCGAGTTGAGCACGAGCTCGGAGGGCGGTTTACACAAAGCGAGGCGCGACGTGTGTGCCAGGCTAGGGCTCACGCGACCCGATTTTATCCCGAATGTGAATAAAAATGCAGGAACTATCACCTGCACGTATGAAGGTATAAAACATATTGTGAAGATAAATTCAACGTCACATCATAGTCTTATTCTTGAGAGGTTTTTACGCAGTTAAAATTCCTTGAAGTTTCTATCCTACTTAGTTGTTTTATTATAGGGGCATATTTTGATTTTACTTTGAAGCGAAATTGCTTTTAACATACAAGATCATGTTTTTGCCCGTTTTCAACGCTGCAGTAGTAATGTTGCAACAGTAACGCTGCTGCGGTCACAATCCGAATGTAATCATTATTGGATGGTAAAAGTAGATACTTTAGTATTGCCACTTTAATCCAGTTATTTTGTCTGGTAGCCTACAGTAGCAATAGGTAACCATTTATCAAAGCACAAAAAAAAGAACTCTAAAACAAGCATGTGCTTACTGAATAGATACGTGTTCCGTGCGGGGCTGGACACAAAGCGCTGTGACGACGGGATGACGGGCATGCTAGGCCCTTTCACGCAAACTGCTATTAAAGTATTAACCTGAGGGCCTACCGCGAAAATCAAAAATCGCAAGGCTCACAAAATTGTACTTTTTAATTTTTTTGCTGGACGTTGCTGAACGTAAAGTAATAAGTTTTTTTTTAAAAGCTCCATAAAATTTGTTATACTCGTATGGTTTCTGTATACGTTTATTATTTATTTGTACTATATCGGCCCTTGAAACAGTTAAAATATTAAAAAAAAACGACAAAGGCAACTCTTTTCAAAAAGCTAAATTTTCAGTTTCATATTAGAAAAAATCAAATGTCTCAACCCCAATTTGAAGGCATTGAAGAGATTGTTACCACACCAGCTAGTCTCTTGATTGTTCAAAAACTGATGAGAAAGTTGCATTTTAGTCATAATATTTTTTTCCTTATTTTATATAAGCAACACCTCACATATTTTTTGAGCTGGGAACATAGACAATGCTAGGAACTATTTAACTATCAAATAAGTAATATCAGTAATCTGTCCGACATCTTGGTTTTCATAAAAGGAGCGTTAGTGATGTTGTGTTGTTAGTTTGTCATTGAATTTTAATATTTTTTACTTAACTGTCCATTGTAAATAATTCAAATCAATAATGTATAACGAAGCCAAAGCCATAGCTCTTGCGACCCGCTTTTACCCCAGGCAGCGTGTTAAATATAACGCTATCATTTATAATTACTATCTAGAGGTCTACAGTACAGTATTTTTAAATTGTTATACTTAAAGGTTAGGTTACATTTGATTTAATCTGCTTTATTTTTGGGAATCCACCTGGGAAAAGACAGACGAATCCCACGCATGACCTGCAGCCACAGCTAGTGCGCGAGAAAATTACGTCATACCTACTCTCTGGCATGCAAGAACAAGATAGGTACTTAAATCAAAAATTTTAAGTCTCTTTTAAAAGCATGCCGCGCGTCTAAGTAGAAAGTTCTGGACGTAAAATTACGTCGCTAAAGCAATCAATATAGCATGCCCGCAGATGAAAACGCGCACTTGTGCACGTGCTTATTTAAACTAAGCTGAGTACGTTAGCGAGTTCCCAAATCGAAATTAAGATAAGCAAATTCTAAGAAAACCTGGAAAACCTTTCAAAGGTCACACCGTCCGTGGACGCCCACGTCATGCCCGACCGATATTATAGGCTCCTACGCGCCTAAAACGCCAAGTACATATTACTGATCTAATAGAGAATTTCTTGTCTAATTAGATAGTGGTGTTCACTCACTTGGACTTATTTGTAATGGCTTTTATCGATCCAATTTGAAAAAGCAGCACATATGTCCTTCAGCAGGTAGTACTTACTACACGGCACTTCCGTGTCACATACTTAGATTCTCTTATACAGAGTTCTAGTAATAAACAATTCAGGAGTAACAACAACATTAAACGTACTGTTGATGCCAAAGATGTACAATGTTGTGTGTAAACAAACGCTTATAACGTATTCCATTATCATTAGGGTAAAAGTGTAAACATATATTATACATAGAATATATGGTTATTTTAAGAGCTTCTATTTTTGGAATCTATGACGGAGAGATTACTATTAAAAAGGAGACTAATACAGTAAACAACTATGTATTATATAAATTACGTAACACAATCGTACAACAACTGAGTTAGCAAGTAAGTGTAATACAATATATTATTCGCAATGTCATTTTAATAATACATTTTTACTATTAAAGGTAGTTACTATAAATAGTAAAAATGTATTATTAAAATGACATACATAAAATATTATCTATTTATGGAATTCAAAATAACATTACCTATGCTAATGAACCGTCCATACAGAATCTGTTGTAAGCAACATGACCAAACTAAAATGCAAAATAGGTATCGAGCTAAAAGCTAAATGTTGTTAAGGGCACATTGGTTACAGTCGTATTTATTCGAGTCGTTCGGACCGGAACAGATAAGATTAGCTGATAGAATAGTGAGTATTGGGGTTCATTGGCGCGAATAATTCTGTAGTGACGTACGTAGGTTCTCAGTAATATTGACCATATTCCGTATAATAAGTTGAATATTATGCAAAATTTTATATAATTTCAAAATAGATTCAAATTCCTAATATTTTCTACGGAACTTCCAATACTTCCAGAAATATTAGCCTCTCAAAGTATTATTGTACTGATTATGCTTGTGCCGCCCAGTGCCGCACCTTGTGGAATCCCGTCATTGGTAAGAAAAAAAAGTAGGTATGTACTCGATAAAAAGAGTTAGTTTTAAAATTTCAGTATGGGAGGTAAATCAATTCTTTCATAACAACTGACATGCTCAGCTTACCTTGTGCCTATTCCTAATCATAATATAATTATTACGTTTTTATAAATCTATCTCGAGACGAAGTGTTATCTAATCTAATCTATGACGGTTTTGGTTAGGCCTTATATTTTATACATACCTATTATATGTACAACTCGAGAACTACTCGGGTACTATACTCGAGAATGGGAACCTAGTTACATTGCAACCTGCAACGTATCTAGATACGCACTGTGGCCCGGCCCGTTCCGGCTTAAACGAGTCGCGGATTAGTTGAATATTCTAAAACAGCTGCACAGCAACGATCGCTTCTCTTCCATTGCTAATAAACACTACATGTACCTATTTTAGAAAAGGCTTAAAGTGAAACAATTAAGTCTAGTCTTGACTTTCCACTACCAGTGCTGCGTCCCAAATAAGTGACATATAAAAGTGTTTTGATTTTAATGCAAAGTACGAGTAAATTGGAGTTGCAGACAATGCATACTACATAATGCAGTTAGACAGTGACATCTGAACATAGGTACTATTTATTTAATTAGGTACCAATTGTAGGTACATGCAAAGTATTGTGTATGGGATACTGCATGACTGCCACAAAAAATAAAAATAATGTGGAATTTACATTACTAACGCTGTATACTAAAATAACACAAATAACAACCATTCAATCACGTCTAATACGCCTAAGTTGGTTGTTTGATACATACTAGTTTTTTTAGTACAAAAGTAAGTACTTAAAATATTTTTTAGTTATAAATGGACATCTCTAATAAAGCCCTTGTAACTACCTTACTTATGTCACAAGTTACAACTGAAAAGGAACTCGATAAAGTCACCTTTCTTAGTTATAGTGAAATATAATTCAATTGAATGGCTAGAATAATTTTCAGATATCTCATTCTTACTACGTGTTTTCACCACAAGATTCCCCTCTCTACAAAAGAGGGTACCTCAGACAAAATATATACATTTTTCTACCCTGAAACCGTACTTAATCTGGTGTAATAAATTTTCGAGACACGCAAAAGCATCTGGCTCTATTCAATAGGGGATTATTCCAAGTCTGATGTAGCCTATGTCTTGGGAGTTAAAAGATTAGCTCTCTTAGGAGTTTCTCACCAACTCAAGTTCACGTTATGTTTAATAATGATTCACAGAGTTTCAGGAAAAGTTCTACTTATGGTCTCAAATGAAAACGCTATTTTGATCGGTAAATTAGTACAAGTTAACAAACTTAATTTTCAAATACACAAAGGTAAATTCAAGTAATTACGTTAGGCATCGATTTTATAACGCAGTTACGAGAAACTGATACTCTTGGAAATGGGTGTACTGGTTTGTATATTCAAAATCATTCATTATCATAGTTGATAAAGCTACAGCCCTCTTGATCCCATTAATGCTCTCACTTCTAAAATGGACATTGTAATTAAGGACAGTTATTGTTTCGATCTAATCCCCATGTTGCCTCGATTATTTCACGTCCAATAAGCCCCTGTGAATCCATTAGGTGGAACAAACGATTGGTATTGCCGGTGTTTTTGTGTTCATTCCGATACTTGCGCACGTGTGGTCACGCCCTATCGCCGGATCGACATTAACTAATTGAGTCCCTCTGTGCTATCAGATGTCACGTATGAACATTTCGTAATTAACGCTCGTTGGACTTAACACGTCAGACAATAGGTTGAACATTTGAAACCTACATCGTATATTTTTATAAAAGTGTAATTTGTGTTACGAGCATTTATGAACGCCTTAATTTTAATACTGTAATTTTTGCATAGACGAATTTTCTGCGCAATTTACGCTTGAATTCAGGTAACTAATGTTACCTGAATTTAAGGTTGAGTTTAATGATTTCTAGTGCAAGGGTTGGTTTTGGGTTGGAATACCGTACTTACATATCTCAAAAATCTCTTGTTGACTGCTCTTTTGTTACCCGACTTATCTTGAGGACTCGAGGGTAAATGTGGAAGCAGACGTCGCTAGTTGGTTTTTTATTTAATGCAGCAGTCTTTCCCTTGAGTCATCTTTGATGTCGGTTTTTATGATCTCCCATCTTGAGTAGGACCAGTCACAGTCTGACGGAGATTTAATTGGATACCGTTTTATTAGATAGACGTCTGGTTTTCATCCAATAGAATAATAGTTAGGTCAGTTTTCACCCGATACCTAGCCTATTTGGATCTAACATTAAGCTTTAATAACACCTCTGCGTCCGTCTAGTGACACCGGTAAGGACAGCGTCTGTTCGGTCTAGCCCTAACATTTCATAACCTCTTTCGTTGATATTATGGTACTCAACGTGTTGGCTTCGGCAACGCGCGCAACTCTCAAGTTTAAGGACACCAAAACATAATGTCAATCAGGAAGCAAAAACAAAATTTTCGGTGTTTGTAACTATTGTTTGTTGTGTAATAATGTTCTATAATAATAATAAAAAAATACTTAATACTTTTAGATTTCAATATCATTATTATCATTAAAATACACCACTTTCATTATAAACATCACTCGTATCCAAAATCTAAAACGTAGGAATGTAAACTTTCTTTATGTTGTTTTCATCGAAAACGTTGCGGTAAAGTCAAAATAATATTAAAGATTGGAAAATAATATGTACCGCAATATTGTTGCAGTTCAGAGCCGCAACTATCGCTGGTAGCAATATTACTTTTATTTTTCATTCCCACACGGCGATTCACATGTGCCGCACTCTCGATATCCATTAAAAGTTGAAAATGCTCACTCTGTTAAAAGTTACGCTTAATCTAAAGTTGCTTCTACAGGTTTTAATGAATTCTGAAGCCGCAGTAAGGTGGATCTAATGAAGACTTTCGAATGTTTTATTTTTATTTCAAGCTTTTTACAGTTTCTATCTTAGTTAATTGGTACATTGGTACTACTTATTGATTTTTTTTTGCTTACCTAGTTTTGGTTAGTATAGAATTTAATTTATTTGCTAGTAGTATTAGAGTCACGTTACATCTTTAGGTTCGTTTGGACGTCTAGTTTTGGGCAAAGACCTCCTCCATGGGTATCTTTATCACGTCACTTGTATCGGTCTCTAGCTCTTCTTTGCTGTGCTTTGTCTGCTAATTTCACTATGTTGTCTTCCCAGCGCATCTTCAGTTGGCCGCTATTTCTTGTGCCTTTCTTTCATTGTATGATATGCGTTGCTCAAACGTCCGTCAGTTGCTCTAGCAATGTGTCCTGCCAATTTTTATTTTCTAATATTTACACAAGTATGAACTATATCCGTTATTTTTCTTATCTCTGAGCTTCTTATGCGATCTATTAGTTTTATCCCCATAACTGATCTGTCAGTGAGTGTTATAAAATAGTGTGTATTAAAAAACAGTGAAATCTTTTGTTTTTTAGCATGCTCCATACGTAAGTCAATTTTAAACTGAAATAGATGTCATATATTTTAAAAAAGTGGCTGTGACATAATCGGACAGACAGACGGACATGACGAATCTATAAATGATCTTAAAAGTGACCAAGGCCTCCAATGGTGGAGCGTCCAGCCAGCGTCTTTAGCTATCTCGGCTGACGCCATGAATCCCTAACCACTCCGTCACGGCGGAAAGAGCCCCAATATCTCGACTATATGCCGTCTTAGAAAGACTAATAGGAGTCTTTGACTAAATCTAAGGGCAAGCAGTACGTGTTTGCACCTCCTCAGAAAGAAAAATCCCTAACGAGATTACGATATAGTGAGAGTGACAACTTTGGGATCAAATCAAACTATTATTTATCAAAAAATTATGTCGAATGAATGTTTTTTTAAAGTAATCACACTACTATATATAAATTATAAACTAAAGAAAAGGAAAGCAAGTGAAGTAATAGCAAGCACGCACTGCTCGCCCTTAGCGTTGATCAAAAACGCCTAGTCTAACTAAGATCGCATAGGTATAATCGAGAAGTTGGGACCGGTTCCATCGTGGCGAGGTGGTCTAGAGGTTCAGGTTAGTCGCTATAGTTTGAATCCGGCCTCCATCACTTGAGGGCTTAATTTAAATATATGACATCCATATCAGTTTAAGATTTATATATAGTAATGTGACTACTGTAAAAATACTAATATTCGAAAATAATAATTTGTTTTGTTCCCAAAGTTGCATTGAACATTTAACTATGTGAATACATATTAACATGAACAATGAACATGTCCTAATATTTCAGATAGCTAGATAAGTATATAATTTGTTTGTGTAACCAGTGCGAAGGCGGGGCGGGTCACTAGTAAAGCTATAAGCCCGATTTTCAGTCACCAAAAGGGCAAAATGAAACTAAGTTGTATTGTAGTTTAAAAATTATTAAAATCAAAGTTACTTCATGTTGTCATTGTGACTGATCATTCACAGCCCATCTAAGGTACTTCTAGCAGACACAGAAACGTCAAATTTTGATAGGTACTGTTAGTGTTTAGTCTATAAAATAGTAGGAGAGTCAAACAAAATCGCATTACTGATTAAAACCCGACTTGGTTTTACATTAATTACATCTCAAAGCTTTTTGCGTTGCGAGACTTACATTATTTAAATATGTTTTTCAGGTCAGCAGCTGGAACAAGGGTAATTTGCTGCTTAAAAACAGTGATTAAAATCGTATTTTGCTCACTGAGTGAGACAAAATAACATTCAAGTGACCTTCATATTCGAATGTCATTTCAACGTGCGGGGCCTAATACAAGTTCGAAGTATTTGGATTCTATTGTATTTGTCCCTTTCACGTCATTAGCAAAAAGAAAGAGACAAAAAAAGTGCATACGTAATTCAACGATATATTGACGGTTTATAATAGACCCCCGAAATAAGTCAGACCGCATCGTTCCAAAACACCCTACGAGTCTTCATTCGTAATAATTAATGAAATAAAAGTTTAAAATTTAATAAAAATACCATATTTTACGTATTTTATTATACAATCAAAACAATGTACCTACTTATACAAATTTACGCAATTGTTACGCAGTAAATAATTCTACTTAACGACTTTTAACGATCTCTACTATAGTTGACAAATAGTAGTATCCGCAATTCGGACCGTATCTTACAAATTTTTTTTTAACAAAAAAAAGTTGACGATTGAACTGTCAATTGATGTTCGTTAATTCATTATTTTCGTATCATTTTATTGAAATTTCTTTCGTTTTGTTTTATTGCGGTAATTAAAGTTAATTGTTAGAATACCTTCAGAAAACATGAGTGAAATAGTGATGAAGACGGATTACATTTTTTCAGGTTGTGTTTGATGGCTGACTGACGTGAAACATTTTGTGTACTACACGAGATCAAAGTTATTTACATCTCGTGCGCTTTTGAGTCCCTTTCCCTTACTACGCTCAAGATTCTAAATTATAGAATCTTTCGCTTGCACGGGACTCAAAACAAGCACTCGAAGAAATATCAAACTTTGCTCTATTGTTGTACAAATAACTATTTGCTGGGATAATAATCATGACAACAAGTTTTTTACTTAAGTCACTGGTGTGCGATGCTTCTTTTCTTGGTAAAATGTTACTGAATTAAGTGAAGAATCACAAAAAAAGAGTATCTTAATAAACATAACGTATGGGTACTGAAATATTCAAGAAGGGGGGCGTTTGAGGGTAAGCCGAAGTTCAGCTTTAGGTACCAATTCCATACTCAAAATTAAACAAGTACCTACCTACTTGTGCAATTAAAGAGGGTTAGCATTAAAATAAAATTATCTTTATATGCCCGTTTGTTTTGTGTCAGAACAGGATTCTCGAATTAGATTTCATTCATCCAGACTTAAATAACTGTTCAATAATACATATAAATTAACGAAAGTTTACTAAAAGTGCACAATTTCTCGAGAATGGGGTAATAGAAAATAGTGTCCAGTATGTTTTTCACTTGTTTCAGCGTATACGCCCTTAAAATAAACTCTACTGATGCTGATTAAGCGACAATGCAACCCAAAAATATCAACATACTTCAGTACTAAGAATAACCTTCGCGCATATTCTACAATATGGAAGAAAGCATTCAAACTGAGTAAATAAACCTTCAAGACCTAAATCGAAGGACGGATTTGAAACAAATCTCAGGAAATAGCAAAGTGTATTTGCAAGTGTCTCGAGACTGTAATAAATAATAATCTCGTTAGATCCGGGCCCGTTAAGTTTCCTCCGAGACGGCGAGTTGCCCGCGGAAGCGCACCAGCTTCGATGAATAAAATCTAGGTCACAGGAAATTTTGCCCTAACCCTATTACAGGTATATCCCCGTAGTATGGGTACCGATGTACACACTTTTGACTCCTCTTGCGCAGATCATGCGCACTGAGCTGCTAAGTAAAAGTCGACTTTGATAACTTTTATAAGCGTAAATATAACCGAAAATGTATAACTAATTATAGCCTTTGTCCAAAATAATTCGTATAACTTTAATGTGCTCATTGAAATGTATCTTCATTCAGTTTTGAGATACTGGAAGAAACTTATAAAAAATTTGGCAGATAGCTGTATTACTTTTTTTAAGTTACGTAAAAAACATTGTATTCCTAACTTCTTTACGAAACTTTTCAGAATTTTGCAACTCAAACTACTAAAAAACACATAATATACACGTTGCATTACGGAACAAACTTTTTTGTGTCCGTTTACCTACTTACAAAATTACACTCATTTTTCATGTGGCGAGTAAGGAAAGCGGGCACCTGTAGCGTTTTTCCTACATGCCGCGACGGGCGGGCTGAGCGATGCTGGGCGAGACGGAGCGAGTCGCGGGGTATCGCAGCGAGTCGCGGCGAGTGCACCGGGCGCGGGCGAGCGTCGTGGGGGCGGACGCGAGGCACACTGAGGCCGTATGGCACAACCCCGCCCGGCATCGACCGCCTCTCGGTCCTACAAGTGCGACTCCACAAAAACCCCTTGTTACTCGCGGGACAATTAATAGCATCGAACCTTTTCCAATTGCATGGTCAACTTTGTTAACTAAAAATACACGATCAACGAAGTTTTTTGCGGACTAGGGTCACTTGAAATTTGTGTATTGACATGTTCATTTATACCGTAAAATGCTGCAACTTTGCCATTTAAGCTCAATTTTGCCTATTTCATTTCAATTACGATCTCTCCAATTTGCTTAGTTTTTTCTTGTTTTTTACCAGTTGGTAGTAATTTTCATTATTCTAGCAACACATATTTCATTTTTTTACAAGGGTAACTCCATTGTTGCTCCGCCAGTTACGTATCATAAGTCGGCGTGAGTGGCAGCATTTTTTTAGTGTCTCGCAACTTTTGAATTTTTATCTACGAAAAAGGTGTTTTTTGAGAAGTGGTAACGTCCCAGGGTAAGTAAAGACTGTCTATTTCCCGTAAAATTAATATTTTCAAGAAAAGGACATGATTTCAGCATAATAACGTACTAGGCAATATTGGGCAGTGTTTTGGAAACTTGAATGACACAATTTTGCCTGGGTCTAGGGCTGTCACTAGCTGAATTTTATAAATGTACAGAAAAGAGTAAAAATAAGCTTGCCTAAACTGCTTAAATGAGTTCATTTATTACAAGCTTTTTATTAACTTGCAATGTTTGTTTAAGTCAAATCTTGCAAGTCGATTTTCACCGACTTTCAGTGTGGGTACCTATGTAGATCTGCTGACAATGCAATAATAAACTAACGTTAACAAAAAAAACTTATGGGTATTAAAATGAAAGTTATAAAAAAAACTTATTGCAATCTGTTATTATATTTTTATTGTAGTTACTTGCAATTGTATATTTATTGTATTATAATTATGTTGTATGTTTACTTGTAATTATCTTTTTGTTCAAAATTTGCAATCTCATTTTCAACCACTTATTAGCGACCAATTGAGGTATTTGACATACTTATGTAACTTGGGTGACAATGCAATGTTTATGGTACCATCGAGATGATCTGATGATGGAGACCGAAAATAGCAACTTCTAAACTACACATAATAAACCCACTGTGTTTAGGCTCATTTGATTTGTCTTGCAGTTATCTTTCTTATCGAAATCTGGGTTGTCAGGTGTCAGGTCGATTACAATTGGAGTTCAAAGGTGATGGGTGATTAGAACTTTACAATGAAATAGAACTTTACACTATAATGATGCATTGAAAATTTGCAAAATAGTGTATCTGCAATGTACTCGTAATAAAAAATTTAAAATAATTCAAATTATTAAATACTAAAAGAAAAAGAAATCAAACAACATTATATTACATTTGTTGGTTGATTATTTTGTAACTAACAATATAAATAGATTTTTTTAATAATAATATTTTTTGGCACAACCCTACAGTTAACGATATTTTTGTATAGAAAGTTTGTGGAACCTGCTACAACTTTACCTATTGCATGTGAAAAAAAAAGTATTAAGCTTATGGCAATAATTTGACTGTCAGGGACAAGCATAATGTCTCATGCACAAGAGTAAATATTATTGCAAATAGCAACACATTATTTATGGAGATATCCGTCTAGGCAAAGTTACGTCTTAGGCCTACAACTTTGCCTGCCACTTTGATTGCTTGTAAATCGGAAATACAGTATGATTAGGTAATGAGGTCTGAGTCTTATCTGGTAAGGCATAGGGTATGTTTTCCGACTAATACTCATGAAACTCATAATGAAAAATAGGTTCACAGATATAAGAAAAAAACGTCAAAATCCAGGCAAAGTTGCAGCGTTTTACGGTACCTAAGTTAAAGTTGACTACATAAGTGTTATCTAGGTTCTTAATTTCACTGCGAAAACATGCAACAGACGGAATGCACGAGAGTTACGAGACGACTAAGAGTTAAATATAATGTACTGTAAACATTAAGTTAAGTGAATGTAAAAGCATGTATGTATTCGCAAAGTTGAATAGTATCAAGTGCTTATTTTAAGAGAGAACTACCTAATTGTTATATGTTATATTGCATGATTTTTTTGCTCAAGCAGTTGTTTTGTTTACCATAATTTTAGTAAAGGCACCTCAAATATAAACACTAGTAGTCAACACTAGTATTTAAATTTAAGAAGTACTTATTAGGAATGTGCGAGTGTGGTGTCAACGAGTCGAGAAGAAATCGGTTTTTTCTCCAATATGCTCCGAAATGTTCACCTTATTGTAGCCAAAATAGTGCGGGAAGTTCTTCGTTATGGTCAAACTCAAATAAAAAAAATTCAAACCATTATTGTCGCGTTTTAGCGGACGGGAGAGTTATTACTGTATTGTTTTTTACTTTTTAAAAACATGTATCCACTAAGAAAAACGCATACAGCCAATTAATATAGCCTCGGGGTACGTCTACACGACCAGGTCATCATCATTTCAAGCTATACTCGTAGGATTGAGTCGTGTAAGACCGACGTGTATGATTGTGCGAATACTGCTTAATAAAATCAAAGACGATATAACTTTTATATTTTTTTAAGTATCTCATGCATGCAAATGCAGCTTATATGGCACAATTATATTGAATGGTACTGAATGGCAGAATAGTTGTGCCTTTAACTTTTTAGGGTTCCGTAGCCAAATGGCATAAAACGGAACCCTTATAGTTTCGCCATGTCCGTCTGTCTGTCTGTCTGTCTGTCCGAGGCTTTGCTCCGTGGTCGTTAGTGCTAGAAAGCTGAAATTTGGCATGGATATATAAATCAATAAAGCCGACAAAGTCGTACAATAAAATCTAAAAATTTAATTTTTTTTAGGGTACCTCCCCTACACGTAAAGTGGGGGTGAATTTTTTTTTTCGCTTCAACCCTAGAGTGTGGGGTATCGTTGGAAAGGTCTTTCAAAACTAATAAGGGTTTTCATGAATTTTTTTTTTTGATAAAGTGAATATATTCGGAGATAATCGCTCCGAAAGAAAAAAAAATGTGTCCCCCCCTCTAACTTTTGAACCATAGGTCCAAAAAATATGAAAAAAATCGTGGAAGTAGAGCTTAAGAAAGACATTAAATGAAAACTATAGCAGACACGATCAGTTCAGCTGTTTTTGAGTTCTCGCAAAAAGTTTTCCCTTCATAGTAAAAAGACTTACTTTAATTAGGTACTGATTATGCAAATTTGCCTATTTATTTAACTCGGGTGAAAGGTACCGTTTCATCCCTTGGTTAACAATTTACTATACTTTAAGCTCCAGTTTAGCTTATTGTGACGGAAGAGTAACTACGGAACCCTACACTGAGCGTGGCTCGACATGCTCTTGGCCGGTTATTTAAAATAATTAGAGGGAAATTGTTTTTGACGTTTTTGATGTGAAGGTTCGATTTGAGTGCTGGTTCATGTTTAAATTATGATTATTTTACCTGATTTCCTCGTATGTTTGGAGAAAAGCACTATATATGCCACGGCAGGAACAGCAATTCGTGGATTCGTCTTCTTGAAACTCATCCACGAATTGCCCTTTCCCGGCCTCTGCAATAATATACTATTTTAGATGGCCATTATATACCCATGCCCGTACACAAAGATCACGAAGCCTGAATGAATTTGATTACAAACAGGTGTTTGAGGTTTAATAACCTCGACCTCTGGGGAGACCCCAGCAAATAGTTTACTGAATCCGCCCGCGGCAGATTGGTTTAATAATTACAAAAAGGGCACCACGGACAATTACGAATCTCAACCTCAAAGTGAGAAATTAAATTCGGTTTACCCGGGAACATTTTACCTTGAAAAGGCATCTGCTTTTTGAGCAAGTGCGCCGTGCCGCCCGCTTAAATACGAAGCCAGATGTAGTAAGGTAATATTTTATAAAACAAACTTTGCCATTTTCTCTTTAAAACTTTTCAAATAGAGTCTGTAAAGGCGGAATTGAAAATACTTTAAGCTAGGTCACACAGTAAGCACTTTTGATTGGCTATATGGCTAGTGCTTGGTGCTTACATGCCAGGTCAAAATTAGAATTACAAGTAGAGATATGTACTTGTAAGATTTTTCGAAATGACATTATAGATATCAATTTTAACCAGGCATGTACGCACTAGCCATACCCAGTCAAAAGTACCTACTTAAACCAATGATTTATTTCCAATAGCTTATTATTGGCTACTGGAAATAAATGTTTTTGTTACATGTGCTGTGTACATGCACACACATATACAGGCAGGTACCTATAAATACCTACATTTGCATATTGATTAAGCTTTAGAAATTATTTATTTATCAATTTGAAGATATGGACCAAATTAAAGTCAGAAACTGAGGTACAAAACATATGTATAAAACACAAATCTCTCAGTAATACCTGACTCGCCTGGCAGCAGCATAAAAATCCCTTGTTGAGATAGGTGGAATTGGTGGAATGAGATATGGCGAAACTGCGCGTTTACGCAGATGTCATTTCCGACAGGCCGCCGTTTGGCATGTTCTCATTTAGCTGGAGGTAAATCGCAGGTGCAAATTCTTGCGCTAAACGTTTAGCAGGATGTAAGTGAGTATAATTGAATATTTTTTTCCTTCCATACATTTTCTTTTCACACAATTTTTGTTTATCGTTTTTAACCGCTTATTACAATTTAATTACCGTATTTGTTGACATTTTATCATTACGATACGATATTAAGTCAAAGAGCTGGCGCAAGACAGGGATATACTCAATCGACAAGAAAATAACTCTTAAGTTTATTATGATCGGGAGATAGCCACAAAAACTGTCTAAAAATAAAGCTCAGTTGATTATGCTCGTTAGTACTACCTTAATGAATTAGTAATCAACCAAGTACCTTAGAGTTAACTGTATAACAATTATAAAGCAACCAAATAAGCTTACATCTAAAATATCAAATCAGACATAACATCAAATCCGACAATTATTTTAGGTAATGGAAACTGCTTGAAAAATTCGAGGATGAAACTTTCAAGTAAGTAATTAGGTTTTTATAAACATAACAAAGATGTACAATATATTCTCTATTTATTATGTATATGTTAGTGTTGGTGTATTGTATTCTCTATTTGTTATGTACAATAAAGCGTTTTAGTACTACTACTTACAATAATCTATTTGTTGAAGCCTGTAGATAATTTATAATAAAAAAAGTATTTTGGTACCTATACAATGTGCAGTGAATTACGTAGGTTTTAGTTAATGTGTACACTTATGCAGTGTTGGCCGAAACGTTAATGCAATTGACCATTTAATCATTACAAATTGAACCGTAAACTAACCGCCCGTTATGGTTTATGGTTTAATTTGTACATACATACATACATATAATCACGCCTATTTCCCGAAGGGGTAGGCAGAGACCACGGATTTCCACTTGCTACGATCCTGACATACCTCTTTCGCTTCCTTCACTTTCATGACATTCCTCATACACGCTCGTCGGTTTAGGGTGCTCTTGACCTGGCCTTTCTTCAGGATTTCCCCGATTTGATCAGAGAAAGTCCGCCGAGGTCTACCCCTTCCAACTCCCTCTTCTACTTCTCCCTTATACACTCTCTTTGTTAACCTTCTTTCACTCATTCTTTCCACGTGTCCAAACCATCTCAATTTTTGTCACTACATATTATTATTTAATTTGTAATGGTTAATAAACCGTAAACTAACCGCCCGTTATGGTTTACGATTCAATTTGTAATGGTTAATGAACCGTAAACTAACCGCCCGTTATGGTTTACGGTTCAATTTGTAATGGTTATCGAACCGTAAACTAACCGCCCGTTATGATTTACATGTTATAGCAATAAATGAATAAATATTATATGACATTATTACACAAATTGCCTAAGTCCCACAGTAAGCTCATTAAGGCTTGTGTTGTGGGTACTTAGACAACGATATATATAATATATAAATATTTATAAATACTTAAATACATAGAAAATACTTACCCATAACTCAGGAACAAATATCTGTGGTCATCTTACAAATAAGTGCTCTTACCAGGATTTGAACCCGGGACTATAGGCTTCATCGGCAGGGTCACTATCCACTAGGCCAGACCGGTCATCAGCAAAGTATCTGTGTGTAAAATTAAGAACAATTATCATCAAAGATCGTCCAAAATATAAAACATACCCTATACGAGTACATATTGTTACTATGTATTCTCCTTTCTTTTGTTACAAGAGGTTGAGGTGTCAGCAACAAATAAGTATCTTTTCCCATATCAACGGATCGCCCTATTCCTTTTACCACCCGTTACATATAATAGAATATCTCATATCCTTTACCTATTGTTGCGAAATCTATTCGTCTGAACTTCTAAACAGACGCAAGTCATTCCAGATCTTCATTATATTATTCTTCTTATTATTGTATCATTTCATTCGTTAGGCACTTGAATTAATTTAGGTGGTAATCAAGTGGACATAAAACAATAAAGTCTAAATTCCACCATAAATTGATAGCTTTAAAGATAAAGTGCTAAAAGCCCTTATTATTTTGGTACAATCAGCATCAACAGTAGCAGATGAAACAAAACACCAAGAGTGTCTCCTACTGTCTAATACTTCTCCAAAAAAATCGGACGAGTGCGAGTCTGACTCGCCCACCGAGGGTTCCGAACAAATATAACTTTTTATTTTATTTTTTATGTTTTTACTAACTCACAAACAGGACTTAGTCGGGTATTAAGTTTTAAATTTACCACGGGGGACAACGCCGTCCTCAAAACGTTATTATGTTCCATTTCTATGAGTAAAAATCGTAAAAATTTTAATCAGAGTCTTATGATTTTCCCTGTACTTGTAGTATAAGACGATATTACTTGCCAAATTTCATAGTTCTAGGTCAACGGGAAGTACTCTATACATTTTAATTCCCTTGAAATCTTACCGAAATAGAAGGTTTTACGGCATAAACGGCCGTATCTTTTTTTTCTTATGTAAACATAAAAGTTTGATTTTCTCACAGCTTCAAGGGATTGTACACCAGAGTATATGGTTTAAATTTCAACTCGATACTTTCACGCATTTCCGAGATAAAGGGTCCTGATCGTCGAGACGGGCGGACCGCGGGACAACAAGTAATCCTATATGGGTTGCGTTTCTTTCTTTTTGAGGTACGGAACCCTAAATAAGATCAATCTCTATAGTTATCATTTAAAATTATTTGCAGCAGTCATTGTTCTGCATGTATAGGCATTTTTATTTTTGTTAAGCTGTCAAAGCATATGCTCATATGCTAGATACTTTTGACTCGAATCCTGATCCGTTAGAAACATACTCATTGTACGTGTCCGTCTATCGCTCGCTCTGTTCTTTCAGTTTGTTAATAAAATAATATTAGTTTAGCAATGCGTAGAAGTATTATTTTAGTATCCTTATCATAACAAAGTAGTTTTATGACACGATAAAACACAATTTTTATAAATATTATATTCCAAAACAGTAGATGTATGTTAATATTTTCTTCAACTCCTTATATTATTTACGACATTTTGTGCAAAATACTATAACTGAAACCTACGTTATCCGATACAACCAATTCTTCTATTCTCACCGAGCCTTTCCCTAGAGTGAAATTGATACATTTTTACCAATACTGAAACTTAAAGCGATAGACACTTCCGACCGTCGACGGGCAGCGGGCCAAACGGTGGGAATTTGCTAAGGGGCTCCGCCATATCACATACATTAATCTCTTTACCTTATTCGAACACCCTTTTGCAGCTGTACTCCGCCACAAGTCATTAAGCACCACGAGAAAAATATTTTCACACGAGTACGTAAAGGCTCTTTTTATTCTTGAAATACTGATGAGAAAGTTCCATTTTATCAACAATTGTTGCAAAGTAAATTGATGAAAATTTTAAGTTGTTTCCGCACGTTGCCTGTAAAGTTGACTTAAGTGATGATTTGAATAAATATTTAATAATGTTCATTTACGAGTATATTATATTGTAATATTTTACAGTTATTATTTTTGTTGTGGTGAAATAGTAGATTATTGGCCTAGGGATGAAAGGCACCCATTTCTGTCTAGGTAGTTTAATAGTCCGAGACTGAAATGGTACCTTTCACCCAGGTCAAACACTACTTTACATTGCGAATATGGGAAAATTTAAAATACACAGGCATTAAAAAAATAAACGGCTAAGTATAAACTTCAGTAGTATTTCTTAAGGCAACTGACATAATTCCCAAATTTGGTAAAAATATCGTAATTCGTGGCATGAAGAGTTAATTATCATAATTAAACTCGTACAATTTTTTTTTAAATTGCTTATCGTAAAAAAAAAAGACAAAAGAAACTTGCTTAGAAAGTACATTACTCTAGAGCAGAAACATGACATTTTCTGCACACGTTTTAGAACAACTACTTACTTTCAGAGCATGAGAAATGATAAAAGTTATGTTTCACTCAGTAGAAAAGTTTGTTTAACCCTCGTGCATTGAAACCCTTGCAACGCTCAAGATTCCACTTTTCAAACTCGCTACGCTCGTAGTTCAATTTTTGAAATCTTACACTTACAAAATTTTAATGATTCACGAATAATAAGAATGAAATAAAGCAGAGCATTCCTTACAATCTTGCATTCCCATTACACAATCTTGTTGGGTTTTAATAATGAGAAGTAATTAGTTACTCATTTTCTTCGTTTCCTACTCTGGGTAAGAAAAAATGATGTAATTATATTATGAGATTTGTAGTGTTCCGTAATTTTAATTAAATTTCAACGTTGTAAATATTTTTCTCAATTTCTATTAAACATAGATTCAGGAAGGTGATAAATTGATTTCATGTACTTATGCAAATTATAAAAAGATAATATATGTAAAACCAAAGAGTAAATCCGCGTACACCGCGTACATGAAGGGTCTCAATCAAAAGGCTATTCACCTTTTAAGCTTACGTTGTTGTTAGTCCGCGGGCCCTATCACAAGAACTGTTGTACATACATAGTAGTCAGGTGTTTTTTTTCTGAAAGTGTGTTTTTTTATTAGGGTTCCGTAGCCAAATGGCAAAAAACGGAACCCTTATAGATTCGTCATGTCCGTCTGTCTGTCCGATTCTGTCACAGCCACTTTTTTCCGAAACTATAAGAGCTGTACTGTTCAAACTTAGTAAGTGGATGTATTCTATGAACCGCATTAAGATTTTCACACAAAAATAGAAAAAAAAAAAACAATAAATTTTGGGGGTTCCCCATACTTAGAACTGAAACTCAAAAAATCTTTTTTCATCAAACCCATACGTGTGGGGTATCTATGGATAGGTCTTCAAAAATGATATTAAGGTTTCTAATATCATTTTTTTCTAAACTGAATAGTTTGCGCGAGAGAACCTTCCAAAGTGAAAAAAAGTGTGCCCCCCCCCCCCCCCCCCCTGTAACTTCTAAAATAACAGAATGAAAAATCTAAAAAAAATATATGATATACATATCCATTATGTATATTGTTATTGTCAATAAATATAATTCCTGATATACATTACCATGCAAACTTCCACCGAAAATTGGTTTGAACGAGATCTAGTGAGTAGTTTTTTTTTAATACGTCATAAATTTTTAAAAAAAATTTTTTCATCAAACATATACGTGTGGGGTATCTAAGGATAGGTCTTCAAAAATGATATTTAGGTTCCTAATATTATTTTTTTCTAAACTGAATAGTTTGCGCGAGAGACACTTCCAAAGTGGTAAAATGTTGAACAAGATCTAGCAAATAGATTTTTTTAATACGTCTTAAATGGTACGGAACCCTTCATGCGCGAGTCCGACTCGCACTTGGCCGCTTTTTACAGCTATAACAAAAACACAACAACAACAACAAAAACATAAAATTGACGGACACTCAAACAAAATTCGTGACTTTTTCTTATTTTCAGCGGGCTAGTTAAAATTTACACAAAGTGTATTGCGTAATTAAATTGCTGCCATAAGAACAAATAAGATAAATTATGTGATAGTGCGGATCTCTCGGCGCGCGAGCCCGACTCGCACGGTTTTTTATTTGTTAAATTATGCATTCATACGTACCACTTTGTGCTAGTGTTCTGTAGGTATAAGGATATAAATAAACCGAGCAATTTGTCATTTTACGCGGGGACAAAGGAAATGGGAGGTTTTAATAAATTTTCTAATTTATCGCACTTCACAGGCCCCTCAGCCAGGGGCACGTGTTGACCTAGAAAACTGAGAAGATTGAGAGTCGAGAATTCGTTTGTTTATAGCATAGACATACGAGTACCTAGGTTACCTCTAGGTAGGACCACGGGATTGGAAATTCAACAAAGTCATACTAGGAGAGAATACCAATACATACTTACTAATATCATAAGTCCCTGTTGTAATGTACTATTAAACATAGTTAATTAATTATACAACTGCCTAAAACATGAGTGTATTGATTTTCACGTTCAGGGTTGCATCTAAGTATGAGAGTTTCTTTATTTTAAATCATTTTAATTTAGTCTTCAGCGGCCTCCTACTCTAGTAGGTACTTAGTGACCCAGTTCATGAAGCAGGAGGCCCCGGATTAAAATCCTGTTAAGGGGCCCACTGATATTAAATAGGTATATACTTTGCCTTAACTACCAGAACCTAATTCCTCTCTCATTTTCGATCGGTAATATATTGCGTACATATGTACCTACACCTACTCATTACTTATGACAATTATGCGGTTACGTCAGTAAATTATTAAATTAAGTATAGACTGATCTTACTGCAATTGACTGCTAGATACTTGTTATTTGTACCACCACTGCCACATACTTAACTGATACATTGTTTAAAAATAATTGTTTATATCTTAATAATAGCAGAGTGATTAAAATTTGGTTGATTAAGATTTGGTCGTATAAATTCATCCATTTTCATATTATTTTATTCATATGTCCTCTTTCATCATCTTCTTTCAACCTACCGCGTTTATGGTATCAATGAACCGATGTGTTCATTGATCCCACATGGGTTCATTGACCCCACATCTAAAAGTTTGACTAATTTCTTGAATATTGAGCGCATGGTGTAAGATCGGACGGAAAAAATGCAAAAAAATAAAATCAGGTCGGATATGATAGCCCGAATTACTGCTAGGCCATCTCGTACCTTACTTAAGCAGCTCAGCAAGCTTCGTTGTCTAAACATGGTACTCGACTGAAAAGCTCTGTATTATATCACAATTGTATAATAGTATTATATATATATTCATATATCTATTTCAGACCTCTACAGACATTTTTGTCCTTGACTGTTTATTTGTCTTAAACACTATATACATTTTTTTACCAAGATCGGTTAAAAAATAATATACACAATGAAAAAGCAATTAAAAAAGGTTGACAGATAATTAAACAAGTATCCTACCTACCCAAAACCAAAATGTAATTGCATATTAAAGATAATTACCAATTATGGCAAAGTAAACATAATTCCATTTTAAACGTTTGAAGATTCAACAACGTCGTCTAGACAGAACTGTATCAACACATAATAAGTACGAAATTTAGAGTAGTCATTCAGTTCGGCAATTACTTCTACAATTCGATGTATTACAGTACACATAGTATAAAAATACAAATTACCTGCATATTCATGTACTGAGTAATTCATCCAAAACGAATTCCAATCGATAGCTAATACCAAAATCAAACCGCAAATCTTGCAGAATACCAGAAATTTTCCATAGGATTTATTCCAACCGGGAGATAAGAATGTAAATACCTAAATGAGATTGGAAATTTAATTTAAATAATGCCGTCAGGGTGACAGACGCCGGCTGCCGGGGAGGCTGTGATCGATTGCTGACACCATCGAAAATTAATAAGCCCCATTAAACAACCTCTCTTACAAGTAAGCTGTTAATTGGAGCCTTAAGCCATCAAAGACGGCGCCAAGTTTTCGATTATGCTGTCAGTGATGAAATTAAACTATTACTGGCTCGGTACATTTTGAAGGCACGGTTAATTAGTTAAGATTAGTTTTGTGAAATTTGTATATCTCCGGCACAGACTTTGACACTGTTATATATACTGTTATATTTAGAAGCCTCCGTAGCCGAGAGGTAAAGTTAGTCATGCAATAAAACTATTTTTACCTTGAAACTTCGGGATGAATCTTAAATTTATTATACGTGATATTTAATTACTAACTTCTATAATTGTTACTTCGATAATCTTATTTAGCAATAAATTCACAACAGCGGTTGGAACACCCGGAATTGTAACTATTGTTTACGAGAATGTGCCAAAATTATTGAAAGCAATTATATGCCAAAATTTGCGAGCAAAGCTAGCTGTAACATTATTAAGGCGCAACTCGTTAAAGTTTAAAACCTCCTCAAATAGTCATAAAAATAAGCTTCGTGCACGTATTCTCGAGAAGGTAAATTAGGGAAACGAACTGGGTGCGCAGAGATGTTGCTCTCAAAATAAATATTTACATATGGTTTGCATCCAGATACAGTTATTGAATTTACTTACGAATAGAAAAAAAATAATTTAAATTTAATATTTTATATCTTATTTTATATCTATAAATATCATTTAATGAATCAAATGGCGCAAGAAAAATGGATTCCCTAAGACTATTGTACAAGTACTTCAAAATAAGTACAATAAAACTACTTATTGAAGATGCTTAGCAATCATCAGCAGAAAAACTGTTTTTATGACGTTACTTCAATTTTATAGTAGATAGTTAATGTCACGAAAGCCATGGCAATTAACATTTTATTTCAAATAAAACGTCATCTCGACTGATATCATTTCATATTTTTATTTCAAAATTTTATTATTGAATATGTTTGTAATTTATTTTTTATTATTGACACTGTTTTGTTCTTGTTTTTCTTTATTGCTGTTGGCCGCATTGGTGCGATTTATATTTATCCATAAAAGTGTTGACATGACATTTATTTATGTATCGTAGATTATACTTACATGTTTACATTAATTTCTGTTTGTGTATTTTTGAATCTAGTTGTTTGTTTAATTTATTTCAACTTCGATCACTTACTGCATCACTTACTCATATCACATTTTTAGGGTTCCGTAGCCAAATGGTCACTTTTTTCCGAAACTATAAGAACTATACCGTTGAAATTTGGTAAGTAGATGTATTCTGTGAACCGCATTAAGATTTTCACACAAAAATATAACAAAAAAACAATAAATTTTTGGGAGTTTCCCATACTTAGAACTGAACCTCAATTTTTTTTCATCAAACCCAAAATTATATTAGAAACCTCAATATCATTATTGGAGACCTATCCATAAAACGTGTGTGTGTGTGTTTGTGTGTGTGTGTGTGTGTGTGTGTGTGTGTGTGTGTGTGTGTGTGTGTGTCTGTAACTACTAAAATAAGAGAATGATAAAACTAAAAAAAAATGATGTAGGTACATTAATGCAACCTTCCACCGAAAATTGGTTTCAATGAGATATAGTTAGTAGTTTTTTTTCAATACATCATAAATGGTACGGAACCCTTCACGGGCGAGTCCGACTCGCACTTAGCCGCTTTTTTGTCGTGTTTCCACTGCCCAAATGTTGTCTTGAAAAGAACGCTTTTTATTTTACTACTATAGTTAAAGTTATACGCTTAATTTGTATGTATTTGTTATTCGTGTCCAATAGTACATATTTGTATTGTACCTACTGTATACTAGAATTTAGGTCAAATGTTTAAATCAGAGATGTTCGAAATTTGGATATTATAAAACCGACTTCGACGTTTAATGTTAATGCTGTTTAATGTTAATGCTGGTCGTAAGGCCTGTAATTTGCGTTTTTTATAGGACAGGTATGTGTGTAGATAAACTACTCGTATGTTATATATGTTCCAAAACCATGAGTTCCAAAAATACACTGGAGCCATGTGTAAAGTGGGTCATATTACAGTGGAAGGAGTTAACCAATAAGGAATTTGAACATTCGTATTGAATTTCTTAGTCAATTAATTCCTCATATACCTACGCCAATGTTCGCTAGATAACGAGAATTGACATTAATCATGAAGGTAAGACGAATTTCGTGTTGAATAATGAATATGAAATACCTAAATAATTATAATTATCATAGTATCATCTTAATTTCCTCATATTTTTATATACCCGTGTTTTAATTCCGTTAACTTCGGGGTACGTTTAAGGAAACTAAATGGCATAGTTGATTTAAAAAAAAGTTTTTTTTTTTATCAAATTAATCAAATGTTGAATATAGCGTTGTTGTAACACGGGTTAATTTAACTCAACCAAACAACCAAACAATTGAAAACTGTGACATATCAATGTCATTTCGAACATCGATCGTCCGAGATAGTACTTACGTTTAGTAGCAAATGTATTTACTCGTACTAAACACTGATCAATATGTAAACAGGCCCTAAGGCAAGAGTACACGCTCGTGGGGGCCTTATCAGACAAAAATAAATTATTATCTCTGAAGTGGAGTTAATTAGAATACCGGTGTTTTTGGGAAAGTTACTTAGTTTACTCGTAATCTCAGGCAAGCACCCTTGAAATTAACGTAACTGTATAAAAAACACGGTGTAATGAACACCAAGTATTTACGTGAACTTGAGAAATCAAAAAATAATATAAGCAATTTTTATGGACTAGAAATAATCAAATGTACAGAATACCTAATAGTACTACAGTACAGAAAAGAAACTTCCTACAAAACCGAAGTTTGACAGCGATTCAGGGAAGAATTATGCTGTACTATCCCTTTCGCCTATTTAGGGTTGCCAAATTCAAGTCATTACCTTATCTGTGGTTGTGCACGCAAAGGGACGTCAAGTTGCGCCAACCCTAATGATTGCTTCTAGCAATGATGTACCGAACGAAGCCGAGAATGCCCGAAGGATCAGTTTCGCACCCTCGCAAGAGTAAACATGAGGGTGCAGATCACGTACACGTATTAGTTGAAACAATTTCATTTTTACAACACATTTAATGCCATAAGCTCACGTATGCTCCTGCAAAGTTATTTCTAATTTAAAAAAAAATATGCATATTCGTAAATGCCCCTTGACAAGCTAAAAAGCCGTTAGGTGGTAAGGTTTTGGTGTCAGTAGTGGCACTAACGCATCCTCAGAGTCGACTTTTATATTTAAATACCCGAGTTCCTTTTAAAATTAGCCACTTCAATTTGAACCAGTAATAAAACTTCAAATGAATATACCTACGCATGATGGCCAAAAGTGTTAAGATAAAAAATATTTATTAGCACAAAAAATGCAATTTGCTAAAGTGTGATAAAACAAATGTATATGTCTGATTAAACCAATTATACTTTTTTAGTAAGATTCATTTCTTAGCCCAAATGCATAAATATCTGTTTCGAACCCCATATTCCATTAAACGAGATCGGTAAAGCAAAAACCAGCGCCGACGGCGGTGGATTAAGGGATCAAGCTATCAAATGACGTTGAAATCCATTACTACTAATCTTTCAACCTAAATTAACTTGCATAATTCCGTGGAATACAAAAGTCACTCAGCTGTCTAACCTCGTCGAATGCTATGAAAAAAAAAACATATTCAGCATAGGAATTAAAAAAGTTTAGGTAGCCACAATTCTTATGTAAATGAGTACATAAGGACGAATAATTAATGAAGGCACTAAGCGGATTTGCATAGGTAATTTTAGATAAGCTGATTAATTATTACGCAAGTTATGAGCATGAGTCCTTTTTTTAAATTTATAAACCTTGTTAAATTAGAGAAACGGGACTTAATAGCATATTAAGTTTTAAATTTACCTCCGACGTTTCGAGGAAGCCGTTGTCCGGCGTTGGCACTAACGAAGATTAGCGTCTTTAACATTTCGTTCAATTTAATATGACTTGAGATAGAACTTTAATTTTCCATAACTCCTAAGATACGTATTCGTTTAAATTGCATGGTATGAGCAGAGATGTGACTTATTTGAAATACTTGTATTTAAAATGCAAATACAAAATGCAAAATACCTATTTTGTATTTAGTATTTAAATACCTTTTAAAGAAAACTATTTTGTATTTTATTTCAAATAGTTTTTGGGACCTATTTTCTATTTTCAAAATACAAAATACTTTTTATTAGGTGAAGTAAGTAGGAGTTACAATCTCTTCTGACGTTACAATCCTTGCAACTCTCTCGTTCTTTTATGGCGACCGGTCTGGCCTAGTGGGTAGTGACTAGTGACCCTGCCTATGAAGCCGATGGTCCCGGGGTCAAATCCTGGTAAGGGCATTTATTTGTGTGATGAACACAGATATTTATTCCTGAGTCATGGGTGATTTCTGTTTTTTTTTGTGTATTTATTCACTATGATCTTTTTGAAACAGGGTTTAACACAATAAGCCACTATTGAAAACCTCTAGGGTTTATGTAATAGTTGGCAAGATCGCGCGGACCGATCCGCGTTTGCTTAATACTATTATTACATACTTAGTTATGTTTTCCTGTCGAAGCTGTTGTATCTATCGTTTAAATATCGACCTTATGTATATGTACTTAAGTATTTATAAATATTTATCATTGTCTAGTACCCACAACACAAGCCTTAATGAGCTTATTACTGTGGGACTTAGTCAATTTGTGTAATAATGTCCTATAATATTTATTTATTATTTTAACATGGAACTGGTGAATCTGTTTAGTAACGCCGCAAATGACCACAAGCGTAGCGAGAGTTTAAAAATGTTGAATCTTAAGCGTTGCAAGGGTTTCAAGGCACGAGAGGTAAACAAACTTTTCTGCCCTGGTGAAACACAAACGAGACGTTTTCACCAACCAACGAGAGGTATATACTAGCTGTAAAACATTACAAATCTAAATTAATGCTTTTAATAATTGACCGTTAAAAACCATCACTTAAAATAAAAGTCCATTCAACAGGTAAACATGAGGAGACACAAAATTTGTACTCTAGAGGACTGATATACACACTATTTTTAAAGAATAAAGAAAGCCTTTCCAACTTATAAATTCCGAGCAATACTAACTTTTTAATTCAGACTAGGTATTCACTATTTAAGAGTATCTTTTATCGCAAAGTATTTGTATTTTAAAAAAGCATTTTGAAAATACCTATTTTGTATTTAGTATTTTAAATACCTACAAATTTGAAAACTATTTTGTATTTTGCATTTGAAATAGTATATCAAGGAAGTATTTGTATTTTGTATTTAAATACTTTTTATAAAGTATTTTTCACATCTCTGGGTATGAGGAACCATTGTAATCGGTATGAAATACTTAATATAACGAATGTAATTTAAGTTGATAATAATGAATATTCGTGTAAATAGCTTGCCAAATGCTACATATTGTGTGATCTTTTTCTAGAAGTTTAGAATGGTTATAGTAAGTTATCCTTAAAAGATATATATTCAACATCGTAAACTTTTTTGTAGACCCATGAAAGAGGGACAACCCCACCATACATTGTGTTGTTATAGCTCGAACGGATTAGGCAGAGTTTTCGGTTAAAGCTCCTAGAAAGCGTGATTTTTTCGTCATAAACTTTCCTCAAGAATCACTCTAGTGATAGGTGAAAACCGTATGAAATCCGTTCAGCAGTTTTTTGAGGATGAGAGTTGTTTTAAGAGATGTAGCGATTTGGCGTTTTCCACTAAATTTGCGGATGCTAGGTTGCGATGCGATGGCGTGGCGTGGTGGCAGTCGTGCAGGTAGTGAATAATAGTTAGTTTAAAAACTACAAAACAAATTAATTGTATACTTACAAACTAATTAGAAGATAAACTGTACTTCAACTGGCGGTAAAAAAAACCTTTTCAAACATGTCACTTGTTTGTCACGCATTCGTAGTTTTTTATTTAAACGAGTATCAGAGACAAACTTACTATAGTCGGGGGCCGATTTACATTTCGTTCGATACCAACAAACATGCGAGATTTCTTCTTCTTTTCAAATATGGCCTTCATTATATCTATGATGATTTTGCCAATTTCAAGTGTCGTTGTTCAGTAGTAACTTTTAAGTGAGCTCCTAGAGCAAAACGTTGTTCGGTAGTTACTTTCAGTAAAGATATAGCTAGACTTTACTAAAAGCCACGATGTATTGTCGGGTATTGATTAAAACTTTAAAACATGGTTAAACGCGTTTCAAGATTAGTTTATCAGCTGCACACTTCCACGATAGTTTACTGCATAATATTAATAAGCTATCAATATAACACTTAAAAGAATATTAATGAGCAAAAAAACCAAAAAAATATTCACGAGACGTTCGAGACGAGACGGGAGACGAGACAACCCACCAGTCTCCAATCACCCACAGTCAACCAGTGGGTGACTGGAGGCTAAAAATGATGATGATGAATTAAAGGTTTCCATTTAAATTTTGGCAACTAGGTAACCAAACCTGCCATTATTGTGTTCGCACCAAAGTGTTCACACGGAGATAATAAATCTCTTTAAGAATTCAATACCATGCTCAAATCTTTTGTGTACAACGACATATTTCCAACCTTTTTCCAACATAAATAAGAAGACCGTATATTTACATTATTTGATGGGAACATATTATAGGTAATTTAATAGCCTGCTTTTTATTTGCCCGCGTACCGTGATTTGGTAATGGGCATGCGACAAAAGCGCTTGCAGTCTGCCTCTCGATTTGTTTGTTTCAAGATCTTTTAATTTTTTTGATATAAGGAAACTTTAAAATGTCTTCCTCCAAGAAAAAAACAATAAAATCTTGTAAAAATGATCTTGGGCCAAGAACTACTTTCTTGTTTCAGATAACAAACTATAAAAAAATAAAAATAAAACCTAATTTAATTCAATAATGTATATCTTGACCCAAGTAATAAAATGTCGTGTCACAACACTTTCAATCTTCAATCTTTCTTGAACCGTTAGCGAAATTATATTAGTCCATATAAATTTTGGGTCAAAATATTTCAGACGAGACATATTTTGTAGTTCTTGTTTTTCTGTATACGAACAGGTACTTCATAAGAAGTGGTGTAGGTTCAGAAAGATAAAACAAACGTAATTATGTGCTGGTGCCGAATCCTGCTTGTCAACATGTACCAGATAACGTGTGTATAGTATCCCAGAAACAAAAAGTATCATAACGAATTTTTCCCACTGACTGGACATGCGGTAAAGCATTTCACACCTTTCTCCTTTTGTATTCGTACCCTAAGCTTTGCCACGACTGCCTTAGCAGTGTGCAGTGTTTAACTGATATATTCGCTGACTTCTGCGTAACTTACTTTCTATACATCTCACTGGCACAAAAAAAGTAAGTAAGTCGCACACGTCGGCGAATAAGAATAAATATGTCAGTGTCAAACTGGTGGTAGCCGTGCATCGATGGCAGGGTAGGTATTATACTCACTAATGAGTTGTTATGTGTACCAGTTTAATAACACCAGCTGGCCATGCGACAACTTTCAATTTCAGCGTGTATTGCAGTCGGGTCGCGTCCCGCAGCAAAGGCGACGGATGCACTACGGTCTCCGTTTTATGTGACCCGACATCAATAACTTATACATATAATACAAAGCAAACGATTTGAATAAACAAATGTAACATGTCAGTCTCCTGTAGCTTTTCTTAAAAAGTCCATCGTTTTACTTGACAAGTCTAGATACTTGAAAAGAAAATTAATATAGGTAAGAATTTTAATTAATGACTCTAAACGATTTTATGGACCAGGAGCTAGTTACAGACTTTTAAAACCACGTTCTTGCTGGTGATTACTCGTAAAGTAGTTGTGGGAAATGTATCATGATGTTTAGTGAACGTCAGCTACCGCTTCACTCCCTTGCGAGTTTGGTAATTAGGTTGGTAGGTATAGACCGGTAGCGGCAACGATACGGAATTTATCTTTTTTCCTAATTTAATATCTTTGAGAAAAAAATATATTTTATTAGATATTATGCGTCAGTTGACGGTGGTAAGGTAGGTATTTATCTGATTTTAAATTTGACTAATTTCCTACGACATTCCGTCCGTTTAAATTTAATACTTAGAAAGCAATTGCCCCATTCCTCCACTCGACTAGACCATAATGTACCATACGTCATCATACTTTGAACAACAGTTCACCTCTTTCTGGCTTATTATTTTGTTAGTAATAATATCTTTTCACAAAGTTTAGTTCCTTGATAATTAATTAATTACGTATAAATTTGGTGCTTAAATATTAAAATTTCGTTCCGTTTCTCTAATTTCTATCCGTACCCTTTACATTTATGTTGAATGGTAATGATACAAATGTATAAATTGTGTAATTTTTTTATAAATTGTATTCGATTTTGACGTGATAACGTCTTATAAATCATGCACGAAAAAGTGTCACGTTGTGGACAGATCTCCATGGTAACCCCTTCTTTGTATTTTACAAAATAATGATAATTAAGTGATAATAATTCAATTCAATTAATAAATAAAAGTATGCAATTTTTCATCAATGTTTTCTTATGACGTTATCACGCAAAATTATCTTCCGTAAACCGACTTTACAGACAACCATTTTTTATGTAAAAGTATGGTTACAAGAAAATTTGTTCACCTTCCATCCATATGTTTGAATGTGGTTGTTATATCCTAGTGTGGTAACCTATTTTTGTTTCAATTTGTTTGTAGTTTTGCAGTGACTTAGTATATACTGTTATGCTGTACAACTATTTTGGAAATAAATAAATAAATAAATATGCACTAATTGCCTTCTAGTAAGATTTCATAAAATTCCCGGTGTCATTTCTGAAATCAACTTTCATAACTGAAATCTTAAGTTACATTGGGAGGCCTTCGCTCATCTCATACATTACTCTACTTATGACTAACGACCGGTCTGGTCTAATAGGTAGTAACCTTGCCTATGAAGCCGATGCTACTGGGTTCGAATCCCGGTAAGGGCATTTATTTGTGTGATGAACACAGATATTTATTTTGTTCTTGAGTCATGGGTGTTTTCTATGTATATAAGTATGTTTTTATTATTTATCTACCTATATTTTTTTATATACCTATTAAGGATCACCAACAGTAGTAACAACATTTCATAAGCTAATACATTTGCGTCCTATTTAATCGTAATTGCGCCATGAATTTTAGGGGAACACAGCATGCATTAATAATAAGCTACTTACTCATTAGAGATATTATGAATAAGATAAGAAAACGAATGGTCATTCACTTATAAGCTACAAAAATCTATATTTAATCCTAAACAGTAAATAAACTCACCTAAAATTACAATATGGAATGTAAAGAGGCACTCCAAAAAATTCAAGTTTATTTTAAAACTAAACAAGCTGTCATGGTTTATTTCCTGCTGGGCATTGGGCTTGCTAAGTGCATTGTACAAGCGCGACATGCGGGGCACCGGGGAGTGGGAGCCAAGTTTGGCTGGGAAGAAACGCATGCTGAATAGGGAGCAGGGGTAGTTTTCTAGGGGTAGAATGGAGTGCGGGTTGGAACCTTAAGCGCAAACATATTTAACAGGTTGGGACAGTCTACTTGGCTGTTGATTATTTTGTGTAGGAACGTCATGTCGAGCATTTCTCTCCTGCATTTTAAGGATCTCATGTGGAAGCGCTTGAGTCTCTCTTTGTAAGACGTTAGTTTTGATAATCTACATCGATACGCCAGGTGTTTGGTTAACTGATTCTGCACGCGTTCGATTCTGTCGACATGGATTTTGTAAGCAGATGTCCAGATAATACTACCATATTCGAGATTACTTCTGACGAATGAGTTGTACAAGTTAATCAGGTCGAGTTTTTATTAAATTCTTTTCCAGTTCTGAAGTCAAAGCCCAGCGCTCTGAATGCATATAAGTATGTATTTATCTACATAAGTATGTGTTTATCGTCGCCTAGTACCTATAGTACAAGCTATGTTCAGTTTGGGGCTAGGTTGATCTGTATAAGATATCCCCTGATATTTATTTATTTATTTCATCCTTCAATGAACGAATAACAACTCTAGGGTCTCTTGAGTGCACTATAAAATTTCAGGACTAAGACCAGCGGGCTAAGTAAGGTTGCATTTTTATCGCCTGTCACCATGCCTGTCACGGTCTAACAGGTATGTAAGTGCGAAAGTGACAGGCATAGTGACAAATGATAAAACTGCAACCATGCTGCCACCGCAGGTGTATCGCTGAGCTTGACACAACACATACATTATAATGGCCGATTGAACTAATTGTTTCATAAACCCAATATGATTTATTACTATAGTACCCAATAGTATCAGCACTATACATATTGTATGTAAATAAACCAATAAACCACACAAAACGTTGGTAAATGAATATTATGTTATGTAACAGCTATAACTGTTTCGTCAGAAATGAATTTTATTGATGCAAGAATTATTTTATAAATTATTTAAACAGTTTTAAGGACAACCTTAAAACTTGTTATTACAATTTCAACCTTAATTGTGTGGAACAGATTCCAAAAAAGCTCTGTTATAATTTTAATGAGCACTATTTGTTATAAAATAATTATTTATGCTAGTTTAATGATAATGACACCACATTAAATATATTGTTCAAGTTTCCAAACGTATATAAACATAATTCATGTTAATATTATATTAGAAGGTGCTGAGCTGCTGAGTGATGATAATGATGGTGACATAATTATAGATTTCCAAGAATAGGCGGCTAGCTTTTTTTGTTATGAAAACGGAATAGTTATCTTGATACTGGCCGCTTAGCTCGCTTACACTCGCTATAACACCCTACGGAGTTAGCTTTTTTTCACAATCCATAACTCCCACGGGAACAATATAGGCCTTTGTCCTTCAGTACTCCTGCATGAAATAACATTTTTTTCGAGCAAGTGTGATGAAAATAAATACAATGCCTTTCTGACAAACAAGACCAACAGTTGTCTGCCCCATCACAAATAATGTAACAGACATTACGCCTAAGGGAGGCACAAACTATAAATAAAAAGCATTAATTTCCTAAGTCATAATATTATTTACGAAAGGCTGGCATTCGGAGTCTATTTGCCAACAATCACTATACTTAAAGAGAGTTTATCTGCGAAAAAAGAAGTGAAATCAAAATACAGAGACCATAAATTAATTCAAATGTAAGCATCTCCGCGGACAACTCGAGAAACTTTCCACAATGAACTATTCAAGCTGTGCTTTCTCGGCCCTAAATTGTTATTAAACTGCGAGAAATTTAAATAATATTTCTACAGCTTCGTCAACTTTTATCCGCTTTTTACCACTAAAAATGACGTTACTAAGTGCGCTGCGCATCGAAGTTGCATGTTTAATTACTTATAAAGAAAAGAATTTTGCATTTACGAAACTGTTAATTTACTGTAATGCGCTATGAATAGCATGATTATTGTTTAATTACTTTAAAGAAAAGAATTTTGCATTTATAAAACTGTTAATTGACTGTAATGCGCTATGAATAGCATGATTATTGTTTAATTACTTTAAAGAAAATAATTTTGCATTTATACAACTGTTAATATACTGTAGCGCTATGAATAGCATGAATATTGTGCCAAATTTCTAAATAACACATCGGTTTCTTTTATCAAAATTTAATAAATACCTACCTATCTACATTCTTAAAAAGGTACCCACCTATCCAAATTGTTTTACTAGAACATGTCAGTAGGTACTCTTACTTAACTAAGCAGATCAATCGCGGTTATGACACTGATGCGAACTCGCACGTCGCTCCGGTGTATGAGCGTGACAGCGCTATGCGCGTATATAATGTACCGCTCGCACACCGGAGCGGCGTGCGAATCTGCATACAATATGAAGACCGCCTATTTACTCAAGTATTTCTGAGTATGAAGACGTCACGCATTGAAGGATGCCTTTCAATAAAAGGTGTAATCAATCACTATCAAGTTCAGACGGTTCACAAAAAAATCTTTACAAATTCAGCCGAACGAAACGTAGGTTGACAGATCTTTGTGATGACACTAACATTCTACGACCGGCCAAGATGGGTGTAAGCAGCATCTGGTTTTTATAGGAGCGTCATATAAGTTTTATTGATGTATAGGTACTTCTGTGTACGTGTTATACGAAGTTACCTGCGTAAAAGAGTCGAATTATATACACGGGAGTTCTTTTATGTTTTCCTGTTTTTATTTAATTTGGTATAAGTATTTAACCATGACGACCGGTTTGGCCTAGTGGGTAGTGACCCTGCATGTGATGGGGTGAAGCTGATGGTCCCGGGTTCAAATCCTGGTAAGGGCATTTATTCGTGTGATGAGCATGGATATTTGTCCCTGAGTCATGGGTGTTTTCTATGTATTTAAGTATTTATAAATATTTATATATTATATATATCGTTGTCTAAGTACCCTCAACACAAGCCTTATTGAGCTTACTGTGGGACTTAGTCAATTTGTGTAATAATGTCGTATAATATTTATTTATATTTATTTAAGTACTTAGTGCCTGGCATTGAAATTTAATTAATTCATTAAAATCTTAATCGCCCATACGTTGCGGTGGCTGCTTACCATCGGGAGGGTCGTTCACTTGTTTGCCACCGTCGTGGTATAAAAGATCATCTTAAAACTAATAGGTTTTAGTCGTTTAAATGTTCGTGTTATCTCTAAATTGTCGTAAAGTTGCTGCTTTAAATTAAGCTACTAAATACCTAAATAGGTACCGATTTTACTTGTATTCTTCCGAAAAACGGTACCGGAGAATCGATATATACTTATGGTCCGGGTAGTCAAAAAATAAGCAGGTTAATATTAATGATTACCCTTAAGAGTTCGCAGCAAGGTCGGCCGAATTTCATCTTCCCGTACAAACGGAGTTTCGTTTTCATTTTAAAACTACGTGTTGGATCGTATTGAAACATTGCACATACCTAGTTGGTAACTAAGTTCTGTTACTCGATTTGCAACCTCTTTATTTCCGTTAAAACAAATGCTACCGAAAAAATAAAAAATGACATAATGTGGTAGATTTGTGAGTTATAATTATATACCACACATAACGCTTATCTCGTCGTATCTATAATGAATTGGGGCCTAAAAGAGAATCGTATCGCAGTAATTGCGTTGCACAAATGTGGGCACCCGTCAAACATGATTTTGAAGTTGCTTGAAAACCTAAAAATCAACAAACAATTTGTTTATCGCACAATTAATAGATACAATAGTACTCAGAGCTTCGATGACCGCAAGAGGTCTGGAAGACCACGCACCGTTCGGACCCCAGCTCTAATAAAGGCAGTGAAGGCGAGAATTGCAAGAAACCCCGTCCGGAAGCAAAAGTTGTTGGCAATACAGATGTCTGTGACGAGAAACTCCCTAAAAAAGTTATTAATGAAGACCTTGGACTACACGCTTACCGCAGACAAAAAAGTAATTTGCTTAATGGACGATTAAAGACTATGAGGCTAGAGAGAAGTCGCGTGCTATTGAAACGGTATGCACAAAATGGCCATTGAAAAATACTATTTACAGATGAAAAAAATTTTACCATTGAAGAATGTTGTAACCGCCAGAATGACAGAGTGTATGCAAAAAACAGTCAAGAGGCGATTGCGGCTGTTCCTAGAGTGCAACGAGGCCATCATCCCTCTTATGTGATGATTTGGCTGGTTGTGTCATACTCAGGGCTAACACAGGTTCATTTCTGTGAAAAAGGTGTGAAAACTGGGGCCAAACTTTACCAGGAAAGCGTTCTTGAACCAATAGTTAAGCCCTTAAGCTACAGCCTATTTCAAAACCACCAATGGGTCTTTCAACAGGACTCAGCTCCTGCACATAAGGCAAAAACAACTCAAGCCTGGTTTCGAAGGAAAAAAAATGACTTTATTGCCCACGAAGACTGGCCGTCCTCCAGCCCGGACCTTAACCCCCTGGATTATGCCATATGGCAGGTTATTGAGGAGAAAGCCTGTCCTAAACCCCACACAAATCTTGACTCCCTCAAGCGGGCCATAGTTAAGACAGTGACGGAATTAGACATGACAATCGTGCGTGCCGCTATTGATGACTGGCGTCGTCGTTTGAGGGCCTGTGTCAAGGCCAGGGGAGGCCATTTTGAATGGTATTGTCATATGTAATTCCTGATTTTGTGTACTTCATTTTAATATATAGTTTATTCAACTTTCGTTCGTATATTTTATGTAGATAAAGATTATTGCAGTAACAGAATTTAGTAACCAACTAGGTACAATGACATGAGGTCTATGCCTGCGATTAGTTTATATAGCTCCAGCTTATTAATCAAACGCAATATTTAGAGCAAAAACAAGTTTTGTATTTAAACATTTTAATTCGCTGTATTCTTTAACTTTAGTCTGTCAAGCATTGTCAGTAACAATGTACAGCAAAGTGAAGTAGGGCAACACTCAAAAAGCAGTATTGCGTTGGTATTGCGCTAAGAAAATCAGCAATGTGTATCGAACCAAAAACATGTAACCATCATAACCTCAAATTTTACAAATATTTACTATCAACGACTGTGGTTGTATATTGTAGGCACTTTGACTTTGCTTAAGTTCATGCATAAGCTTATTTAATATATTGGTTTTTAATGGTGACAGCAGAAATTTCTCTTGAAATAGCAACGAAACAGAATGTAAACAAACATGATGGCTGTCATTCACTATCCACATTCCACAGATAAAACACAGATGATATGCGATTTTGGAATTATTCGAAAACAGTGTTGCTAACCCGCGATTCTACAAATTCGCAAAAGCGACTGACAAAATTTGCTTGACCGAGTATGTATACGTTATCCTATTGTAAGTATAAAGTTTCAGAGCAATCTTAGCTAGTTTTTAAATGAAAGCGTAACTACGTTTGTATGGACAACCGAGCTTGCTGCGGACTCTTAACCAATACAAAACAATTTTAGGAATATACTCACTGAATAGAGTAGCGTCGAAAATTTCACGAAACTACCTTATGCTTCAAGTTGTGTTCGCTGAGATGAAGTTTCCTTCCTCGCATGGTTGCCGCGTTGAATGAATGAGTGATGAGCTGACAAAGATGAGGAATATATTCAGCTATTACGAAACCTTTCATAACGAAATATAGGCTTTACAGGGGTCAATTTTCTTTAATGTAGGTACTTATTGTAGAAATCCGTTTAGCCCAAGTAGCCAACATGTCAATCGTTAACGCTTCGTAGCGTAGAGTGGTTATCTCTCTTTATCACTCTTCCATATTACGGTAAACGTCCACAGGGTCGCATCGCACGCATCGGACGATTCGCACGCATTGTGTATAGAAAGTCCCACAAGTGCGTTCACTGATCCGCAGGCATCGGACGCATCGTACGCAAAGCATTTTAGTATTTTTTGTATAAAAAGTTACACAAGTGCGTCCACTGATTCGTTGCGTGCGATGCGTCCGATGCGAAAGATGCGGCCCCGTGGACGTCTACCTTTAGTGCGACAGTGACAGTTGCGTGTCGTTCGCTACGGAGCGTTAAAGGTAGAACTTTCTAGGATTCCGTACCTAAAAAGGAAAAAAAACGGAACCCTTATAGGATTACTTTGTTGTCCGTCCGTTCGTCTGTCTGTCTGTCAAGACCTTTTATCTCGGAAAAGCGTTGAGGTATCGAATTGAAATTAAAACCATACATTTAGGACTACAGTCCCTTGAAGCTGTGAAAAAAAGCAGACTTCTAAGTTAGGTAACGTAAGAAAAAGATAAGGCCGTTTATGGCGCAAAAAAAAACTATATTTTGACACTCTCAAGGGAATCAATATTCATAGGGTACTTTTCATCAATCTAGAAGTACGAAATTTGGCAAGTTATGTATATCTTCTTACACTACTAGTACAGGAAAAAAACTCAAATACTCTTGTACAAAAAAAGTTGAATTTGTACGGAACCCTCGGTAGGCGAGTCCGACTCGCACTTGTCCGGTTTTTTTAAGATCACGTCGGTTCCTCGATGTACCCAAAATTAAAATGGTCTTCTAATTACATAAAATATTACTTCTAACTACTAATCTCATGACTATTCTATAAATGTCATCCTTAGTTTTATATTGATTGTATTATTATAATAGTATCTACTCTGAACATTTCATTGTCTATTTAAAAGTAGCTCTTCGAGCATGGGCAAATTAAGGCACGAGTAGAAAGTTGTAACAGGTACCTCGTAAAAAGCTTCGAGATACGAGTCATAAAGATTTCGCTAAGCACGTATCTTCCACGCATGCTCCCTGAGGCGATTTTATACGCGAAAAGGGTTCGTCTACATCGTCTCCAAAATAACGCTACTTAAAAAACATCTTAAGCGATGATACAGAAAGAAAAGCATTGTCTTATTTATTTCACCACATAAACAATTAAGTACGATACAAACCTTGACAAATAATTAGGTAATACCTACCTACTTGTAACTGGCTCAAATGATTCTCAGTTCTGAATAGTTCTGGAAAATACTGAGATAGATATTATAATGAGATTCAATTAAACTAAAACGACTTTAAATGTATAGATACATAATCCAGTAGGGCTAACAAGGAAAGGTACCCAACTGTCCGGTTCCGATTTGATTTATATTTATACATGTTATAGAGTAGTCTAAAATAACGGACACGTATTTTTTTTAGCTGCCCAAACTCAACCTATTGGGAGAAATTGTCCTCCAAAGTACTAAAAAGTTACTAAATCTTCTAACTCCTATAGAAAGTGATGCTCAAGCAACTTGCTAGTTAATGGCTGGTTTGAGTATATGTTTAAAAGCAGCAAAAAATAATGAGTACGTGTTTTGTTATGAAAATGAAAATGATTTCTTTCATAAATGTTGGGTACACATATGACAAACAAGGTTGGGTCTTCCTAGTAGGTAAGAAATACCTGTGTCAGGAAGTCCCGCTCCTCCATAATAAACAGTGGTTGTTTGTAACAATTGTAACTATCTAATTAATTATCTGTAACTTAAAAACTAGAAATACTTATTACGCATTACGACGACAGAGCAGTTGTAGTAATAATAGCCTTACGGCTAAATAGGAACCTGTAGTTGGGTGCATGTCTCTCTCTCTCTCTCTCTCTCTCTGTGTGTGTGTGTGTGTGTGTGTGTGTGTTTGCGCGCGCGTATGTGTCTGTGTGTGTGCATGTAAATGTTTAACTAATGTTACAATTTCATTTTATGTTATGTACTTGCTTAAATAAAGAATATTATACAGAATTACACAGTTAGTTTTATTTAGCATAAATTTACAATTAGTTAAGGGCAAGATTAAGTAGAAGTTCAGTGTTATATCGGCTAAAACTCACTTTTTCCTAAAAAAATCGATATTCGAAGTTTTATATCTTATCGCTAAAGTTACACATGAAGACGGGTGTTTTTTTAGGAAATCTTGAGTTGAAGCAGATATAACAAAACACGTGTACATTATTTTTTCCTGTTCTCAAACATATACTCAAACAAGCCATTAACTAGCAAGTTGCTCGAGCATCACTTTCTATGGGAGTTAGAAGATTTAGTAACTTTTTAGTACTTTGGAGGACAATTTCTCCCAATAGGTTGAGTTTGGGCAGCTAAAAAAAAATACGTGTCCGTTATTTTAGACTACTCTATAACATATATAAATATAAATCAAATCGGAACCGGACAGTTGGGTACCTTTCCTTGTAAGATGGTCGACTTTTTGTCATTTGTCACCATGCCTGTCACGTTCTAACAAGTATGTAAGCGCGAAAGTGACGGGCATAGTGACAAGTGATAAAAATGGAATGGAACTGCTGGAGTAAATATTCTCTAATAAAAGCTCTTAGTTCGCGTGAGGCAATCAATCGAAAAAGGATTTTACCGATTACTTGTGAGAAAAACTGCTTAGTCGTAATATTCGCTTTCACCATTTAGCTGTCAAGCCATCAAGACGCTCGAGCGGCCGTACTTTTATTGACCAACGTTTTCCTGAAGTGCAGGTAAGCGCAAGTATTATCCGTATATTTTGCTGGATATTTTACATCGAACATTTAGGAGAATAACATGTGCTTATTGGATCTATCATTTGTTACTACACTACAATAGGATATGAGCGTTGTGATAATGATTATTATTTATTGGTGATAATCAAGAATAATTTGAAATAGAGGTGGATTGTCAAAGACAACTTTGTAGCTGAGTAAATTTACTGTCATCTTTCTACACATGATTAAAACTTTTAGAAAGCCGTTTTTTGACTTAATTTCAAATTCTATTTGGTATCAATGAAACTACGTAACTTTCAAATGCCAAGGTACTTTTTGTCTCACGTTAGCAGCATACGCATCAAAAAAGAGTTCTTTGAAAATGTTTTAATCAGTTACCCCCTTATTCATAAGTAAACGTGTACTAAAATTACGATGCCGCTAATAATCGTTTGTCCCTTTCTATCATACCAATACGTCGGAAAGGGACAAACGATTATTAACGGCATCGTAACTTTAGTACACGTTTTGAATAAGGGGGTTAGTGTTTTACTAAACAAATATCTATCGACAATAGGTAAATTACTAAAAGCAATCTCATTTAAAAGGGCTAGACTGTAGCCGCTAACCTGTGTCGTATTGCTTAGCAAAGTGAAACTCAAACCATTAAAGCCGCTAGGAATTGTCGTTTCGACGAAATTGAACGGAAACAGAAAACATTGGAACTGTTCAAGACTAAGATTGAACGTCGAAAGAATTGTTTTGAGTTTTCATTGCAAAAGAATTTGGGTAAGAAAACATTATTTGCAATTCAGTATAATTTAATTTATAAACAGGGCTATGTTTTTATCAGTGATTCGACGCATAGTACTTTTACGTATATAAATAGTATTTTCAAAATTTTATGGATACGAATAGCAGCTATGATTGAGGTATAAACTCAACCTTGGAGTTGTCGGATATCAACATGGCTACCAACTGCAAACATAAGTTCATCACAAATATATTTTTTGATGACATGACCGAAGTTGTTCGTTTTATTTTATT
Source organism: Cydia pomonella (assembly GCF_033807575.1). Classification (NCBI taxonomy): domain Eukaryota; kingdom Metazoa; phylum Arthropoda; class Insecta; order Lepidoptera; family Tortricidae; genus Cydia; species Cydia pomonella. The sequence goes on along the minus strand of NC_084704.1, from coordinate 27,738,365 downwards.
TATTCAGATGAAATAGGTTTTGCCCAGCGTTTCACTTAGCTTATCCTACCATGGCTTTTATCAGTTACCTACATAAATAAACTCATTACATATTACAAGGTTTCCTAATTGGTTTCGTCATGTCCGTCTGTCTGTCCTTCTGCGGCTTAGCTCAGTAATCGTTAGTACTAGAAAGTTGAAATTTGGAAGGGTTATCTATGTACCTATATCAATTACGAATCAATATGAGAATTTAGTCGTGCTTCCTTGACATGCAAAATTAAATGCACCAAGTTGTTGTATAGCATTAGGTCAAATTTAAATTCTCATTTTAAGAGAATCGGATCCAGATTCATAAAACATAGTATTTTACATGTCAAATTAGGTTGGTATGTAAAAAAAATCATTCACTGAATATTAGGTAAGTACTAGCACATAGCTATAATGTGTATGTATATACTTAAGAGAACAAATGTCTTAAATGATACTACGAATATCTTCAACGGCTTTCGATGTAAAACTTTATTATAAATAATTAGTTCATTTATTAGGTAGGATAGAAATTTAAAACAAGCACTGAAAAAAAAATCGAATAACTTTTTAATATTTAGCGTATACCATGATTCGTTTTCGTACATCACTAGTTTTAATCAAGTTTTATGGGGACAGTCTTTTGAAATATACAAGTAAGCAAAGAAAGAAATACAAGGAATATACTTAAATGAAAATAATTAAGAAATAAAAGGTTTATTTTACCATGGCTTTAGAAAAACTGGATATATTTTTAAATTGCAAAATATAACAACGCTATAAGCGCCATTCCACTAACCCGGAGTTAACACGTTAAACGCCAGACCAAAATATTCATTTTTTCTTTAAAAAAAACTTGATGTAATTTCAATTATTACTTTGATATGTATATAGATATATATTTTATTTTGTTATTGGAGGTTTAGTTAAAAAGTTATTAAAAAAAAAAAACTCGCGGTCACCGATGACCCCCGTGGCGCTGTGAAGTTTATATTTCAAAAACCGTTACCATGACGCCACGCCGGTCCCCCCGCCGGCCACGCCGGTCACTGTGCCGGTCATTATACTGTCACATTCGCACCCGCTAAAATATGCTTATAATATAAAATTTAACTGCTTTGGCATTGTGTGACAATAGCTTGGTTTGGCAATTCCTGCTACTGGTTCAAGAAGATACGCTGTTTTTGTTTATTTTTGTTAATTTTGGGTTTTTATGATGTTTTTTTTGTGGAATGCATGTATCAGGTGTGTGTCTGCATTGGGAAATTTATTTTTTCTTATTTTTTGATAATTGTCGTGTATCTCCAGATAATTGAAATTAATTTCTATTAATTATATAATTATTGCAAATACTTAATTATATAAATTATAGAATTAAAGCTGTGATTTGAAAAAAATGCCTTGTTTTTTTCATTTTTTCAACAAATCTACTATGTCACTAACTGCACCCACGTCCCAAGCCACCGTTTTACTAACGAGCGCCATGCCGGTCCCTTGCATACAACGCATTGCTTATAACTGCTACACGCGGCGCAGGATAGCGTCTTAAAAACAGGTTTAACACGAGGTCACCGGTGCCCCCCATGGCGTGTTGCAGTTGACTTCGTGAGGTCGCCGGTGCCCCCCATGGCGTTCAACGTGTTAACAGTTAAACCTGGAGTTACTATGGTAACCAGTACAATTGGACACAGGGTTAACTGTTTAACCGGTTTAACCCCAGGTTATGGAGATGGTGCAAGTGGCGCTAAGAAAAATAATCCAAGAAGTATTTCTTCCATAGATGGTAAGACCAAATAGATGTACTATACGCGCGCGCCCATATGAGGGACAGAACAACCGCAATGCGCCAAATTAAAAACACGTTTTAACATTCCTAACAACATATATACCAAAAACAATCTACGTAATTCGGTCGGGTTATTTGTTGCCCACCATAAACCATACTAAAATGTACGGTAGGGAATAAAAAAAATTAGACTGTGACAAGGACAAACAATCAAAGCACTTTCTCAGCTACTCCTAGTGAAAGTTCCATAAGAGCATCTCGTTCAGTCATTTGCCGGCTCTACCAGTCCATTTCATCTCTATACTTATTGTACCTCTAGCATTGTTTATTTGTAACCAGGAGGAAATTCAAACTTCAACGTGAAGTATCATGCCTCTCTTTCAGGTGCGTTATTAGATGCTCATTAATAAGTATGTAAAAAAAAACATTTTTAAATCCCCCTTTTGATTTGAAATAATAGACGAAAATATTTTTTTCACCACACCAAATGGTAAAGGCCCTCTTGATAGTTCAAAAACGAATGAGAAAGTTGCATTTTATCCACATGTGGGGCAAAGTAATCAGATGCAAATTTTGAGTTGTTTTCTTATATTTAGCTAGTAGAATTGACTTTTAAATTATGATTTTGAATGATTATTTTTTAATTACGTTCATTTGGATTTCATTTCATTTGAATTTTTTGGTATTTCATAGTTAGTAGTTTCCTCGTGTTGGTGTGGTGAAAAATTTTGTGTTTCACTCGGAGGCAAAGTTTGTGTAACCCTCATTGAAACCCTCGCAACGCTCAAGATTCCACTTCTCGAACCACTCGCTACGCAATTGGTTCAATTTTGGAATCTTTCGCTTGCTCGGGTATCAATATTAAGCACGAGCGGTTAAACAAAAACTTTTCCCCCTTGTAAAACAAATATCTATTGTAGACCTGCCGTAAAAAATCCTAACACCCTACATTAACGGGTTTGAGTAAAGGTTCAATTAGTATACACACTGTATTATATTCTATTACTTAGTAAAATTACCATTTTCAAGTAAAATACAAATATTTTGTATTTTACTTGAAAATTAGCTCCTACATTTTATTACGTTCGCGCGTTCCGTTCCGCGAAACTTTACCTACATACGCGCTGTTACCCTTACCGTACATGATTTACGATGGAGTGGGTGAGATTTTATCTCATGAGGGTAATGGAATCATGCGCCTAGTCTGTTTAAATCACTGTCACGTTTGTCATATCAATCACCGGAGCATTGTCTAAATTCATTATCATTAACATCTTGACGTGTTGACGGTATGATGAAAGGGCAAAATGTCAAATGCAAGATCCCCTAGATATTGTTAGAACTTGAGCGGTGGGGCTCTGTTCGTGCCAACAGATAGGTAATAGTAGATTGTTAACCAAGGGTGCAAAATGAACCTTATCACCCGAGAATTTTACTCGTTACTTTTACCTGTGTTAAACACTTCTTTTCATTTCGACTATGAGGAAAGTCAAACACAAGAAATGTAGGTTATGACTGGAATTGGCGCTATTTATATTTTATTTATTTATTTATTTAATCTTTATTGCACATAAGAAAACACACTGTACAATAGGCGAACTTAATGCCGTAAGACATTCTCTATCAGTCAACCTTTAGGCAAAGCAGATAAGTTGTAGGCGGTGCAAAAACATGAGGTAAACATGATACAATTTATTTATTTGATTTTTATTTTGATCGCAAAAAAAACTAAAACTATAGACAATCCGATCTTAAATTGGGATGTGCCAGAAACAGCCTTAATGAATACGCGCCTTAAAAAAAGTGACACAAAATGAATGTAATGTAAGTAAATTATAATATTTTAAATATTTATCGTCAATTATATTTCAAAACCTTTTAAAATCTTCATTACCTCTCGCTGCCTTTATTTGCCTTATTTATGTATATGTATTATATTATATATATATGTATGTCATATCAAAAAAAAACAAAAATCAAAATCTTTTTATTGTTTACCAGTAACAATTTTTCCATATAAGAAATATCTGGTGGAACCCAAACTAGGCTAAGCCTGTATCTTGGGGCCCTGGAGCGCAAAGCAAGTTTAACATTAAGATTAATATGCTATACTCATACTCGACAAAATACCATTAACTATACAATTTCTAAAAACAACAAACAATTACATGAATAATTTACAATATCATTTATATTTATACTATTTGAATAAATGACTATGACTATGATTAAACTAATAGGTAAAAAAAAAGCGCATATGCAACTTATATAGTGTGTGAGTGTGTCTGTGTGTGTGTGTCTGTATGTGTGTATATAGTGTATGTGAGAGAGTTAGTACCTGTGGATCAACTGGTGTGAAGAAGGGCCTCCGCGTCCTGATAAGTTATAGACACAAGCCACTTTTTTACGAATGATTTAATTTTTCCTAATGTGCAATTTTGTAATTCAAGAACTTTACATATATTATTATAAATACGTAGATGTATATAGTCTGGAGAACGCTTACCAAGGGTTGATTTGTAATTTGGTAGAGGGACTCTGAATTTTCTTTTAGCAAGAAGTTGAGGAAAATTGTGTAAGTTTATTACTATGGAATGAGCTCTAGATACTGCTTTAAATATAAATAACCGTCTTACGCTCAGAAGATTTGTCTCGCGATAAAGGGCGTCCGTAGGGAAAAGGCTAGGTTTACTGAACATCACCTTGATGACTGCACGCTGCGCTCTCTCCAGCAGCAAAAGAGTACTTTTTGTCGAGCTACCCCAAACTATCAAACCATATTGAAGAATTGATTGACAGAGCGCAAAGTATACAATGCGAAGCACTTGCTCAGAGGAGCACCGGCGAAGTTTTTTCATTATGTAAATGCATTTTCTTACTCTACCACATAGTGTGGAAATGTGTTGTTTGAATGACAGTTTATCATCAATTATCAGACCCAAGTATTTGACACTTACAGCTCTTGCTATACTATCACACGTACAAGCACCATTGACAAGGTTGCGACAATTATTATCATGTAAGGCTAGATTACTGTCGGAAGAAGCTGTAGATGCAGATGTTTTAGCGAACGCAAGGAAATTAGATTTCGCTACATTGAGCGTGAGCAGATTGTTATCGAGCCACTTCCTAATGTCTTTCAAACCACACTCTGCGAGGGTAAAAGCATCCTCCCATGTTTTACCATGAAAAAGCACTACAGTATCGTCAGCGTAACAAATTATATCTGCTCTATCTAACTTGAGTTCAAGGATGTCGTTAATATAAATAAGAAAGAGCGTAGGGCCAAGAATGCTACTTTGCGGCACTCCAAAGGAGATTGGCAGTTGGTCGCTCCTGTGCTCTCCAATCTTAACAACTTGCTGTCTATCTGTCAGGTAACTGCGGAACCAATCGAGAGATATCCCTCTTACACCCGATGCCTCAAGCTTTCTTAGTATGATATCGATTGAAACCGTATCAAATGCTTTGCAGAGATCCAAAAATACCCCGAGACATTTGTTTCCCCCATCCAGAGAGCTGGATATTTTATTCGATAGATGGATGGTTGCGGACTCGGTTGACATTCCCTTTCGAAAGCCAAACTGATTGTCTGAGAGAATTTTGTTTTTGTCCAGAAATTTTGTGAGACGAGTATTGGCTATTTTTTCCAAGATTTTAGAAAAAACATTGAGTAATGATATAGGACGGTAATTGTTGGGGTCACTTTTAGATCCATTTTTGTAAATTGGAGATACCTGAGCCAATTTCCAATTATCTGGGAAGTATCCAGAGACCAAGCTCAGGTTACAAATATAGGTTAACGGTTCAATGATAGTGTTTTTGATTTCTTTAATAAAGAGTGGTGTGACAGAATCTGGGCCCGGAGCGCTATCCGATTTAAGATTTGATATGATTTTATCAACTTCGTATACGTCGGTTGGACGTATATATATATATAAATTAATTTGTATTTGTAGGGAAGGCCTCATATGGATCCCAGACAACCGCACCATACACACTGACACTGTAAACTTGCATTGTGTTCAATAAATAAAATAAAATAAAATAATTCTTCAACATATATATTCATGCTTGATATGTGATGCTGTTTCTATCTATTAGTATTATTCTAATCTCGTATCAGCACTACCCGTTCATTGTTGTAAGTTATTGATTTCCTGCTACCCAAAGGTTGTCTGGAAGAGATCGCTTTTGAGCGATAAGACCGCCTGTTGTTACCTATTGTAATGGGTGTTCGTTTTCTGTATTCCCTTTTCATTATGTGGTGCACAATAAAGAATATATTATTATTATATTGATTTATTACAAATATTTATGTTTATTGTTGCAAAGTGCACCACACTGGAGAGTTCGATCACTATTTCTTTATAGTGGCCTGGCCTTTTCCCGAAAAGTCTTCTAGAAATCGATTTTCGCTCATTTCGTCTCGGATATGGGTATGTTTGATATCAGTGCATTCAGTATAATGTTCTGAACACAAATTAGGAGATGACAAGCATGGAAGTGGTAGCGGTAGTTGCTGTGACATCATAAAGTAAGCAGAACAAACATACATACATACATACATACATACATACATTTAAATATTAAATGCAAATAGTATAATTTAATAATAATTTAATGCAATTGATATTTCATTTCGATAATACTTTGTCTGAAACTGCGGAAGCTAATATGAGAGCTTTTAACTGAATAATATGGCATATATGGCTGTCAGCCGTTCCTCGAAGTACAAAAAAAAAAATACTTTTGACCCTAGGGTGGGAAATGCAATTTTCCACCCGGCTATCAGCCTATGAAAGGTGAACTTTCCGAATAGGAGAGATGAAAAACATTTTTTCTCTAAAACGAGAATTCGCTTGTTTCTTTCACCTGTCTAAATACTGTGAGAAACTTACTCACACAGGAATGACGCCAGGGTTACATATCAGAATGCCTAAAATTAATTTACGTAATGTTTAATCACTCTCTATTCTACGGCATACTCTGGAGTTCCAACTGGCCGAAGACCGCCTGGACGCCCTAGGCACAGTACCCTAGGTACCGCTGGAGAGATGAAGTGCAAAAAGACCTTAGCGAACTCGGCGCCGTCGACTCGACAGAAACAGTTTTGGACAGAGAAGCATGGCATTGGTGTCGGAGGCCAAGATCCACTTCGGGTCGCTGCGCCACAGCAGTAAGTAAGTAAGTAGTGTTTAATCACATATGCTTGGCTTGATTCACCTAATTTTAAATTACCTAATGATCACTTAACCGAAACAACGAATAACCTATGCTTATTATAGCTACGTAAGTTCAAATAACCAATTAATCAATTATTCGAATGATTGATTTGGAACGGTCTTAATTGTCTTAATAGAATTACAAAAGGTTAGATGGGAGTCGTTTTCGCAAAAACTATATAATATGAGTAGTGCCTACGCCGATTCTTGGGATTAGTTGGCAACGCGAGGAAGATGAATGATGAATGACTCGTTAGCAAAGTTTGTCTAACCCTGCCTTGAAATCTTCGCTACTTTCAAGATTCCAGTTTTAGAATCAATTTTGGAGTATTTTGCCTGCTCCCGTAGATATCAATATTAGCATGAGTGGTTAAACAACTGCAGAGATAGTTGACCCCCGCCAAAACATTTCTATGCAGGGGGATCGGTAATCTCTGCAGCTGACTGTACTTAGAGAAACAAGTTAAATTTTGTTTCTAGTAAACCGTAAATTTATATTGTCGATAATACCTATTACTTAAACCGACATGGTCTAAATACATCTACATAAAGTTATATTTTTTCAAAATTGATTTTTTACATGATACCTATAAAAGCCTTAAAATAACAATCTGTTGCTACCCTCGAAAGATCCCAATTACGAATAATTTTCGAACTCATGTAAATACACAAAACCTCGGAATGGAAAAGGTAAATCCTTGAGCAATGATTTCGGGCGGAAAACTAAGTAAAACATACGGTTTTCCCCAAAGCTCCACATCACTCGGAAATGGCCGTATTTACGAGTCGCCGGGACCCTGAAGTAGTTAATAGACACTAGCAGTGTGCTCGAGTAGATCCGATGAACTTTGGGAATGATTGACATTAACCGTCGGAACGCCAAATAAATGTTAGAGAACGCACAGATGAACTGTGTACGTGCACTGATAGGCTCAACTGTGGGACTGACAGACAGCTACATTTATAGAAACTTCAGAAGTTTCATTGCAACATAGAAATTAAATTCCGCAAAGTAACGTAGGTGGTTCTCTAAATCGTCGCCGAAAATTATATATTAGGTACCAAATGTCATTTTGAAACCTATTATTAATATATTAATTTCGATTTTAAAATATAAAGGGTTTATTTTTGCATTTAACATCGTACAATGCTAAAGTCGGTCTGGCGTTCGCGCTGTTTGGTCGCAGTACTCGCAGTTGTCTTAACACGCTCCTCCTCGCTTCGCTCGCCGTCGCACCAATTTGGACTCTGTCAAATGACAAGACTAGACTGACGTTATTGTATTAAAAAATAGTTGGCTAATTGAATTATTTGGCGAGTGGAATGTATTCCAAATGTTGTGTCATAATAATAATCTTAACAATAGTCGTTTCAGCGAACGGTCTCATAGCGAAGAGTCTCGACCAACACCTTGAGAGACTCTCGCTAGGTGGTTGGATCAAGGGTCAGATGCAGAAGGCGGTAATCTTGGACACGGCGCGGATAGTTCCTCTCTCTGCAGCCCTGACCACCGGCAGCTTGGGCCCTGCCCCGCTGCTGGCGGCACACTAGGTTAAGTTTTTTACAATGTGTTTATATGTGTTTTGTATAGTATTTTTGATGTATTTTTATATTTTACTTTTATATCCATATTGTAAAAAACATAACCTAAGAAGAAAGAGAAATAAAGATCTTAACAATAATTCTACCAAGTAAAACGTTACCATAATAAAAATTTGCCGAATGTTGGATGCCAAACACGAATCCCTACTAATGCGAAAGTAACTGTCCGTCTGTTACCTCTTTACGCTGGAACAAATGAACGAACACGCTCTGGAATCGCTGAACCGCTGCAGATGAAAGACCCGGGGAAGGACATAAGGTATTTTTTATCAATAATCATCATCATTTTACGCAACGAAGCCGCGGGCAGAGGCTAGTATTCCTTATCTATACAACTTGATGTTTTAGTAACCGATATTTTAAAAGCGAAGCCACGATTAATTTTAGGTACCACCTCGGTCACTTTCACATTAGGTGAGTAAAATAGCGATCATCTCAGTAACTGGTTGGCTTAAATTACTTAAAGTAATAAGATTTTTTTATTTTCGAAACCCAAAGAATAAAGACAATAGCTATTCGTTTATGGATATCATATTGACAATGTCTTTATTAGGCATTATGTTTTCTAAAATAAAACTTCTCATTACTTTAAGCCAATCCGTTAGGTTCCTACGTAAAATTAATAGGTAATATTTAACACGGCCCGGATGTTAACCTTAGTGAAGTACTTACTTTAAGAGTAAGTAAGTACCTAATGCAGAATAGGGGTTGAAAAAAATAATTTCATTTCACAAAACTTATGTCATTAAAGTAAAATTTTATTTTATGAAACTGGCACCGATACAAAAAACGCAGTTAGCTCTGATTTTGCTTTTTTTTTAGCAAAAAATTTGAACATTTTCAATTTCATGTTACTTAGTATTTTATGTTTTGTTTGTATCATTTTATATTTAATGTTTGTATGGGCTCAGATTTTTGAGTAAAATACTAGTAACGGTAATAAAAAAACTCACGGGTCAGGAGGGTATAAATTCCTACCATTGCATACATTTTTTAAGTCTAAGCGGCCTGAAGCCTACTGAAAAGGCTTTACTTAAGTGATTTCAGTTAAGATGGTTTAATTTATCGCCGAATTGGGGACTAGCGATTCCGAAGTGCCCGCTAAAGATATCTTTGGGGTGTTTTGTTGAAGTTTTGACAATAATTAATTTGAAGTGTGGTTGGGTGGGTCGAATTTACGATGACTATCCTCGACATTTTCGCAGATTTACGTAGGGAAGTTCAAACAAGTTGATATTTTCTCTTATTATTTTGTGTAACAGCTGGTAGTTAGCTTTCTGTGACCTCAGACGACGCCTAGTAGAATACAAGTCTTAAAGGCTCTCACCTGCCACCACCATAATATAGGACGGTAAACTGCCTAGTTTATCTACTCATATCAAAATACGCACTGAGTATTTAACCTAATTAGCGATGGTAATACGAACGTCAAACACAGACGAAAGAAAAATCACCAGTGGTAGCTGTGATCTCGAATCATTTATTGAATAAAATTGTGATCGCAGTCGGGCACTTGAATAGACATATATATTTAGGGCTAAAGGGTTCCGCAGTGAACATGGAACCCTTTTAGTTTCGCCGTCTATCTGTCCGTCCGCGGCTTAGGTTAGTGACCGTGAACGAAGCGACCTAGAAAGCAGTCAATTTTGGTGTGGGTAGACCGTATACGAGTAGGCCTGTACGTTGTGTGTTTAGGTGATATGAACTAAGAGGTACCTACTTTCTATTTCTGTATGCCATATCACTTTGTTGCGTAGGCGGTGTGACGATGACACGTCGAATAGATTTGATGGGCGGCGGCGTGATCGCCGGTTTGGGGACCGCCGGGACAGGGTACTGTGGCGAATCGCTTTTAGGATATTAAACTGACTCATGACCTATGCATGGACGAGTTTAGGCATTTAATGGTTGACATACACAAGTATGTCCCCATTGTGTATGTTAGCGAGGCGTGACGAGCATTTATTTTGTGTAGTGATGATGGGATGATATTCTTTTCATTTCAGATTTATGCAGAAAGTCCCGTTCCTGATTAAAAATTATTGAGTAATTCAGGTTCACAGGACTTGACTTGGTTAGTTTGTAGTTAGTAAATTGAAACTGTAGTGTAGGTATTTCCAAAAATAAATTAGCCTCGACGTTGGCATTTATTTATAAAATAATATAATTATTTCTCTTAGTTACAATTATTTGCCTTAAGAGGGAAATATCTCGTCCATACAAAAAGATAAAAATAACGGCATTTCATTTACTCATTTTAACACAAATGGGTGGAAATACAATTAAAAACTGACATTAAAAACTTATAAATAAAAAAATTGTCCCAGGTCGAGACCGCTTGGTAGGGTGCCCAGAAGGCTGGCTGCATTGCCCCTCTGAATAGCAATGCTTATCCGCTGAACCAAATAAAAGAAAAAAAGATAATAGATGATACCAAATAATAAAAGATAAAAAAAAAAACAATTCTAAATATTTTATCTACAATGAAAAACCACGTTTATAGGTTATCCTATTTTTCAATATTTGCAATACATTTTTTTAAGGGAAACCAATAAACCCAGAATATATTATGCGGAAGCGATCGACATCAAAATCAAAGTGATTTGTTAAGATTTAGTTAGTGGAAACAGTCTTCTCCAGAAATGAAAATTTCATAGAAAAAGTACCGTTATTTCGTTAGCTATTCCATCTTAATATACCCGCTATTAGTGCCGATGAAAAAAGGTTCTAGTTACGCAAAAATTACCAACTAAAGAAATTAACCGTCATTCAAATCTCATTTTGCTCAGCCCGATCCCTGCCAAGTTCCTCATTGCGACCTTTTTCTCCGGATATTGTTTTGGATGTCCTCTCGATAAGGGAACATTATCGGTTATCGTCACTGAGCGGTTTAATAAAAGTGCAAAACCTCTAAAACTTTTTGCAATCTCCCATAAAGATTCAGGACACGGCCGATGTAACATAAAAAATGCCTTAACTGTGGCAGAAGCTGTAAAGGTGCTCGGATATTTGGGACGAGCGGCGCCTAGATGAGATTTCTTCTTATTTCCACATATCCGCCCAATCTATACGACTGGGTTGGTTCGCCTAGTTGCTAAGCAAACAGATACTGGATATAGAAATATCATTATCTAATAAATGATGGATGAGGAAACTTTCCTTTCCGGCATAAAGAAGAAAATAATCAAACCAATAAGGGCCACTTGCACTATCCCACTAACCCGGGATTAACCGGTTAAACCCGGAGTTACCATGGTTACCAGTACAATTTGACACTGGATTAACGGTTTAATTGGTTAACCCCGGTTTAGTCGGATGGTGCAAGTAGCACTAAAAAAGTTAAGTTAGTCATAATTGTTAATGTTTTTTACCTTAGTGACATAAACTTTATAAAATGTTGTGTCACTTGTTGAAGACCCGTGCGAAGTCGCCTTTTCATACAAACGTAGTTCTCATTTTCCTCTCTGGATAATAATATTATTCAAAATATTTTGACACAATTTGTTCTATATCAACACAGCTATGGTTGGGCCATAGCTGTGTTGATTTTTTTTTTACCGGTCTATCGCCGTGCATGATTTCATACATGCATATGATGGATACATATCTATGGCAAATTGCAGCTTTCTATCACTAACGATCACGGAGCAAAGCTGCGGACGGACAGACAGACGGACATGGCGAAACTATAAGGCTAGACTACAGAACTCTAACATTGATTCCCAATGAATGCTTGATTGTCGTCACAAAGCCGACAGTGATTAACTTTTCTAAACTACTCATGCTAATAAACGCTATTATTATATACTGAAAGTTCCTATCAGATCCTTCGCTCACAGCGGCAGAATGCGTGGTCATTACAATCGCCTCAATTCATGATAAGTACCTATACTTTTATACAAATAACATTTAATTAATGTACCGTGGCATTAGGTAGGTATTATGTAGTATTATAAATTCTAGAGAATGGTTAATATTAAAATACAAAGAGTTAAAAACGGCCAAGTGCGAGTCGGACTCGCCCATGAAGGGTTCCGTACCATTTATGACATATTAAAAAAAATACTTCCTAGATTTCGTTCAAACCAATTTTCAAAAATGGGTTTGATGAAAAAAGAAATTGAGTTTCAGTTCTAAGTATGGGGAACCCCCAAAATTTATTGTTTTTTTTTTCTATTTTTGTGTGAAAATCTTAATGCGGTTAACAGAATACATTACCAACTTACCAAGTTTCAACAGTATAGTTCTTATAGTTTCGGAAAAAAGTGGCTGTGACATACAGACGGACAGACAGACAGACATGACGAATCCATAAGGGTTCCGTTTTTTGCCATTTGGCTACGGAACCCTAAAAAGCGTCCCTATAGCTATACTTAGTGCTAGCACCCTGCCATGTTTCTGTAATACGGATTTATATCTATGAAATTCTGGGGAACAGCGTAACGAACAGATCGTCGAATGCATATTTGATGTAGAAATAAGGGTGTAGGTAGCTAAAGGGTGACCTTTGCAATTTGCCGGGAGCACAAGGCTTTACGTCCCACAAGGGGTTGTCTGGCCATTATTCTATTGAATTGTGCGGCTCATGTTTGGTACACAACCAGCGTTGTATGAAATAGGATTGAATGCGCATAAAAACCTTCGTAAAACGCTTAGGCCACAGATCCCTTTGCGACTAAACGGATTATATAAGACGATTTGCGATCACCACGCATTGGCACTCCCATGCTATAGGTAATTAACACCTGCCTACCAAAGATACGTAAAATCTAAGGCAATATCGTGCTTCGTATTTGACAGGTTAACGAGATGGCGCTGTACAGCTCCATACATATTGCGGTAACTCTGATTGTCAAAAGTTCGACAATTCAGTGACCGCAAAACATATGGCGAAGTACAGCGCTTTCTGATTTTACCTCTCTATTACAATCAATCCTACCTGTGAGTACGCAACTATTTCAGTTGCGCCCATATTCACGAAAATAGATGCTCTTGTAAAGTCTCCCTAGAATATCAATAAAAATTGAGTTGAGCGGTAAACTACGTTGTTGTGTTATAAACTAAGTAAGTAGTGTGGCTAGTCTTTACAAGGTAAAACAAAAGTAAAGACCACAGAAATATGAATGTAAAGGGTGTATAAGAGGTGAGCCCGAGTCTAAGTTGAGTCTAAACCACAGATCATATAATACTAGTGTCTAAACGAATGAAGTACTTCTTGTCACTTGTTCTTGTCAGGTCTGATGAAACTTCTACTTAAATAACCTAAATTACCTAATAGGTACTAAGTTTCAACGTCTAATAAATACAGCAGTCTTGTAAGTTTGAATGCTAGAGTAACACTGAACACCGAAACAAATATTACTACACACGCTTACTTATAATATAATCTTTGAAACTTCCTCTCAAAGATCTAGTAGTTGGATATTATTTAAAAGTTAGTTTAACGTAACCCGACCAATCAAAGTTATCGGACCTCAAATATGCACCTAACTCTACAGTTAGGTACTTACACGTGTTTGTTTTTGCCGCAACCATAAGTCAAGGGTGAAGCGGTAACCAGCTTATAATGGTCCTATCAAGAGGCACTAATTCATTATGTTAACGAGACACTGCCTCCGACGTTGATGGATTACGCTTTTTTCTCCCTTGCATAAACGTAAGGACCGGAGAAATGCGTAAAAAATGGACCAATAACTGTATGCAAAACTGGAGCGTCTCCGTCATAAAATATTAGGTTAGGTTATTGAAATTTTCCACCCAGCGAAGCGGGGCATACGAAACTGCGTATACAGCTTTTTCTCTAGTAAAATCAGTGTGAAGAATGCATATGATCTGGAAAGTTTCAAAGTTCCTATTGTAAATTGAACGTCATGATTAAGTTTTAGACGTAAAGTTATAAACGGTTGTTCCAAGCATATCTATCAAATAGGTAACTCGGATAGACTAGACTTAAATTGACCGGCACGCGGCAAATAAACCGTGATTACCTTTTATATTGTTTTATGGAGCTCCCTATATTTCGACGCAGTTATATGCATCTTGTTCACGGGTAACTGGAGATAGCGGGTGAGTGTCAAAGTTGTATAGACCGCGCTCGGTCTACCCTCATTCGTGCGCGTCGAACGTTCGTGCGTGCGGCGTCCAGTTACCCGTGAACAAGATGCATGTAACTGCGTCGAAACATCGGGAGCTCCATAAAAACAATATAAAAGGTAATCACGGTATATATACCGGTCAATTTAAGTCTAGTGAAACTAACCGTGAATCATTCAAAACTGGGACAGACTAGCCTTTGTATTTATATGACTAGCTAATATTCTTCTAGGAATTCTTGGTAAACATTATTATGTTTACCAAGAATTCCTAGATAAGCGAACCCCGGGCTTGGAGCAGCAGTTGTTGAGATGCAATCGGTTCAAACCCAGGACGCAGGACCCAGTTAGGACGAGCCAGAATCTTTATTTCTAGATCACGGGAAACTAGAACGGAAAATCCTACGATAGCACAATATTGGTGTTGTGTGAAGCTACCCCCAATTTGAGGTGCCTTACAAAACCAGACACAGATGTGAGTAAAATAGACTACTATTGTTGACTTTTTAATGAAAAACAATTTCAATTTTACAAATGTTAGTTCTGATTGTACATAAATAATTAACATTTCAAATAAGAACATCTAGTTTAATCTCTTTGTCTTTATGTTGCGCGGCGCAGTGTGCCTCTACCAGCTTCCTCCCATGAAAAGTCCTATGACAATAATTGCACTTATGGCGACGCACGCCTGTATGAACACTGGAGTGTACCTTCAACTGGTTTGAACTGGCAAAACTTTTGTCACAGTGTTGGCATTTGAATGGCATTATTCCCGTATGTTGTCTCATATGAATTTTTAACTGGCTTTTAGCTTTATACTTGGCGGCACACAATTCACAGCTAAAGGGCCTTTCGTCGCTATGCCAAAATAGGTGATTCTTCAGTGTCACTTCTGATGGAAACCCTTTAGTGCAAACTGGACAACTATAAGGCTTTTCTTTATTGACGAATCTTAAGTGATTTTGTAAAGTAAAGTCGGATTTAAATGTCCTGTCACAATGAGAACATTTGACCGGGGCGTGTTTGATGTGTCGATTTGATACGTGGCACTGAAATAAAGAGTTTTATTTAATAATTTGTTTATTTTTATTGTAAATTTCTATTAGGCTTCGATTATGTATTAAGTAACTTAATTAGATTAGACCCAAAAATAAAACCTATGGAGTATATGCCGGCAAACACTCAGTGACGAAGAAATCGCGACACGGAAATGGAGATGGATAGGACATACTATTTGAAGAGGGGAGACGAATAACGCTACCATAGCTTTCGTTCGGAAACCGCCGGACGGAAGCCGTGGTCCGGGCGCCCTGTACACTCTTGGCAACGGTCCGTCCTAAGAGAGCTACGAGTGGTCGGGTTGAGCTGGAGCGAGGCCAGAAGGCGAGCTGAAGATAGGAAGGCGTGGCGCGAGCTTGTGAAGGCCCTTTGCACCTCTGGGGTGATTTAGGACAACAACAACAACTTAATTAGAACTGAGAGTGAGGTTTTAAGGATGCATCATGATACGCACATTTCATTACATAAGAAGAAAATATGACGTAGAGAGACTAAGAGAGCTATACGTACATTTCTTCTGGCACCAAAGAAGTTGACATAACACTAAGACGTGTACATAGCGATGTATCCATATATCCTCTCCTATCCTATTTCAAGAAGTTTCAAGATGAAGACCGGAGGTGGCCATGGGAACTCTGTGATAAAACAACGCAACCTTTTTGTGTTTGGGTTTGTTAGAATCGTGTTAGTGAGTCAGCGATAAGCTTGTATCAACAAAAATACTTTTTTTGACTAAAAACTTAAGTATTTCTTATGCTAGTACGTATTAACACAAGCCTTATTGAGCTTACCGTGGGAGTTAGTCAACATATGTAAAAAATCCTATAATATATTTTTTATTACAAGCCCCAAAAGGACGGAAGAGTTTGGTTTTTTTACTATGTATTACTGACACAACCTGTTTGCCAGACTACAGTAAATAGCTATAAAAAAGGACAAAGTGGAAAAAAGAATTAACGATCAAAAACTACCACATAGTTTACCATTATATGTCATTAGTGGCTTAAAAAAGCCACTTGTTGCCAGTAGGCGAAATGAGGCGTTCTCGGGATTTTCGAATTATCAACATGTAAATGTCGCAATCGACTTCGCATTCGTGGTTGGCATCCGTTGAAGACGTGCGATTCGCGACTCGAGTGTGGGAGCAAGCATAATCCTCGGAAAAATCAATACAAAGTACCTTCAAGTTGAAGAGTCGCTTGAAACCACGGCCACATGTTTCGCAAATGAATTTGTTGAACTCTGCATGGTCGATCATGTGGGCTTCGATTGCATTTCTATATAAAAATCTGGAATATAACAAAAGTGTCAAAATGGATACTCAGTGTTATTAATCCTTATAGACCGGTAAGATTGTATAAAGATAATAAATAGGTAAGAATACTTTCTCTTCGTCTAAATATCAAAATATTGTGGAGTATCCGGCGGTTCTCCCTAACAAATCAGCAATGTGTCGGAAAGTTCTGCATTCCTTACATTTTTAATTTAAAAAATGTGTTAAAATACCAAAAAAAATCCAAAAGCATTTGATATTGACAGTTACTCCATACAATAATGAAATTCACTCTAGTGAATACCGGTTTGGCCTAGTGGGTAGTGACCCTGCCTACGAAGCTGATGGTCCCGGGTTCAAATCTTGGTAAGGGCATTTATTCGTGTGATGAGCATGGATATTTGTTCCCGAGTCATGGGTGTTTTCTATGTATTTAAGTATTTATAAATATTTATATGTATATTATATACTTATATCGTTGTCTAAGTACGCTCAACACAAGCCTTATTGAGCTTACTGTGGGACTTAGTCGATTTGTGTAATAATGTCCTATAATATTTATTTATTTATTTAAGGGGCAGCGGCTACACTTCACACGGCTGACCTGGGCGCTGGCGAAGCACGTGGTTCATGGTCAAGAGTATAAAGCCCTAAGTATGCACATTTGAGTTCCACGAGGGAATATACTGTTCAGACGGCTTGACAGGCAGGTCAGTCCCCTCATACTGATGTATGAGGGGACTGACTGAATCAAGCTTTGCACGCGTCCATTGGAAGTGGCCATGAAAGGGACAGCTGACGCAACTGCCTTTGCATGCTTCATATTTGCTTGCTGCTCATAGGGGACGAGTTTGCCGGCTTCATTTTTAGAGTGACTCAATCAGGGAGTGGAAGATCTCTCTTAACATTTTTAGGGTGAACCCATTCGGGGTTGGGTTCTCACGCGATAATGATATTAAAGGTTAGATTTGACAAATCTGCGCTTCATCGTGGATGACACGAACTATAAGTATTTTAGTAACCAACACATAACTATGAAATGGGAATTACCTACTTACTTTTTTCCACATATGTCACATATGAATTTGTCAACTCTATGCCACCGGTCATGGTCTCGCCAGCACTTGTACGTCTTGAAGGACTTTTTACACAACGTGCAATCTAAGCCTGGCTTTTTTAAATGTACTGTCCTGTAGTGATACTGAAGGACAGCAGATGAACGCATAGTCACGTCACACACATGACAAAAAATCCTGGCTTTTAAATCTTTAGGTTGATGAGAATATCTGAAAAAAAAATTGAAAGAATGGTGCAAAAAGCAATTCCAAAAATTTGAAGACGCATAATAATTTAGCTTCCGAGCGAAGAAAAAACATCTCGCCTCAGTGTTTCGAACAATATACTCGTAAAATTATCTTCAACGTACAGATTCTAAGAATTACCTATGTGAAACTATACTCGCGAAATCTTTACCGACAAAATCACAATTTCCGCATTTCATCTCATTGCTGATATCATGGCCGTCCAAATGCTCCTTCATTAGCTCCCGATCGGATGTAAATTCACATAGACCTTGAAATATTAGAACATATTATTTTTCAGTAAATTAGTTTCTAAGTCATTTAAAAATACACATTGAAGCCAGTATTGCATACTTGTCTGGGCACGATTGGATTTTCCAATGAGGTTCAAACTATTAATTGCTTATTACAAAGAGCACCCCTTAGATAAAATCTAGGCTGATAAGTTGTCCCAGACTGTTTGCGGAAACGAGGCTACGAGGCTTATGGAGATTATGAAAACAGGGCGCCCAGAAGCGCCAATAATTGGCGTTAATACGCCTTCGTTTAAGACTGCTAAAAACTGGGGGATATTTTTATGGAACACTTGCAAGCGTTTTGTAACGTTAGTACTGTACTGTCCTAATATATTCTGTGGTCGTACCTTATATAACTTTGTGCTATATATCTCTTCAATGAGCTTAGTTAGTTTTCAAACAGTTTTTAAGTAACTAATCCGACGAATTTATTCATGTGTAAA
This sequence comes from Cydia pomonella, assembly GCF_033807575.1. Lineage (NCBI taxonomy): Eukaryota > Metazoa > Arthropoda > Insecta > Lepidoptera > Tortricidae > Cydia > Cydia pomonella. Next base: position 27,719,279 of record NC_084704.1, on the reverse strand, counting down.
GATTCCTATTGCCTTTAATCTTTGCATTTAGTTAATAATATGTATTTATTAGTATAATTTTCGTTTTTCATGCAACATCAACTTCCTTATTCTGTATCACCTAGTATAATATAAAGACACCGGGGTAAGTATGCTTCACGAGACAATATCTCTTTTATTTGTCGCTAAGGAAGAGTTAATTCACTTGTGTTGTTAATTAATGCATCCCATTATCTGTTTGAAAATGTAACGAGACAAAAGAAATGCTATTTTTTATGTTTTAAAAAAGGTTGACACTACAATGATAACGATTGTAGGTAGTACATTCCCGCAACGCTGCTGGGTACACTGTTATGCACATTGGGCAGCATAAGTCTGGGACCGGGTTGTAGACCGATCACATTTGGCTGCCTAGCCAAGATGCAAATCGTTTACGCCCCTTAGCGAACGTAACTCTATCGCACTAATAAGGAAGAGTGATACAGAGGTTACCGTACCTTACTGTGCTTGTTTGCCACCGACGTAGTATAAAAAAAAACGATTGGCATCTTGGCTAGGCTCTCTGATGAACTGTGGCGTCAGCACGGTCGCATATTTATAAAAATGCCCATAAAATACAACTGTCAAACGTATCATAAGTTAAATTGTAATTATCACCATTTTTATTTAGTAGTTTAAAGGTACCCATTAGACGCGCGCGCGAATGACAGCTAACTAATATGATTCAAAAATCGGTTTGATCATTCGAATTGGCCTATTGGCCTAGATGGAGGTATAGTTCGTGTCATCCACTATGACGCGCAAATTTGTCAAATCTAACCTAATAACATGACATTATGATTCAAGGCACGCGTCGTCGTGTATGACACGATCTATAGTTAAGGTACAATCCCTCTTACTCTGACGTGCATGCGTGAAGAGCGTTTACTTTTTTGTACATACTAAATAACAGTTGCGTGTTGTTACATACGAAAACATTCATTTTAATTAAACACAAGATCTTACCGCAATATAATACTTCACTCTTAGTAACTGTTGTTTTACTTGTATTTTCACAAGTTTTTAAATGACTCAGTAACCATCTTTTATTTTCTGTAAAACAAAAAACATTGCTTCAAAGTTTTGGACTAAAACATGAATACTTATTTTATTAAAAAACACTTACTATACTCTCTCTGGCAAGTATCACATTTTAGTTTCTTTTTGATATCTTTGGATTTTTTCTTTTTTATTACACTGAGGTCTATATCTGACATGAAAGAATCAGCTCCCTCAAATATGCTTTCTTCTAATACTTCAACAGACTCTTCTTTGAGTGAATCAATGTCATCATGGTTTTTATGAGTATCAATTCCTGAGTGGTATGTGTGTCCGTCTATATCTAAACTGTTACTTTCAACAATGTGAATTTCATGGTTTTCCACCTTTATGTCGATCTTATTTACAGAACACTTCTACAAAAAAAACAATTGGGAATTAAGTACTTGTCTTACATGTAACAGGCTTGTCAAAAACTTATTATAAGCCAAGTTTTGCAAATGATGGAGTAAGGACGAACCCCAGGTGTATGTCCTCAAAAATGCATCTAACTTTATTGTAATCTCAACCATCAGATTGTAAGATGATCAGAATCTAATGTTTGAAATTATGTAGGTATATTTCTGAAATATCCTAAACAAACCTGATGGTTGAGGATCAAGACAAATTATGTTCAAATAAATCATAAATAACAAGTAACAGTCAAAAAATTTTTTTATACACTATTTTATTGCTGACTACTTCCACTCTTTTGCATGTAAAGTACAATCTAAAGATCTTTCTAAAGAGACTAAATTCAATGTATTTGTGTTTTTCCCTTGATGAGTTTATGTGACGACCTTCAACTGCATCGTCAGATTACTTTTGTGTTAGCATATTATTGGCGCAAAGCAATAATATGTGATTTTGTTGACAACATCGGAATTACAATATCAGACACCGGGAAGTGGTTCAAATTTAAATGAAAAATCTGAATCAAATATACAGTACCAAGTGATCTAAGCAAAATTGTAATTTAATGAATTAAGTATCAAAAATATACATACAGGTCTTTTTTTAATCACCTGCATTAATTTACGGCGTATTATTTATTACATTACATTATATTTAGGTCATACTGAGCAACTTTTACTATGAGACATCGCGAAAAAAAGTTTGCTGTTTCATACATTTTGGCTGGTCTGATGTTGGTATTTTGTATGGAAGAGCCAATTTTTATTTGCGATTTCTGGGTTGGTCCTATAGCAAAAGTTGCTTAGCATGACCTATATACATATTCAGCCTGTAAATTTTTGCAGGTGACTAAAAAACAACTTGTATATGAAAAACCTGTTACATGTAAGCTCAAGTAATACAATTGAAAGCCTCTTTCTGATGTAATAATTAATTATTTCTGCTTATATTTTAAGCTATCTTGTAAATTTACAACATACTTATTCTTAAATATATTATTAGCATATCATAACTCACCATTGCATCTGTTAGTAGGGAGCACCAAAATTCTTCTGACTTATGGCACTGTTTTTTGAATTCTGCATAGAGCTTTATTAGATCTGCACACTTGCTACATAAGAGTTGTGAGCCACCATCAACTGATACCTATACAAAGTACATAAATAATCATAATTCCAGATATGCACTATATATCATACTGGGCACATAGATTATGAGCTAACACATAGATAATATATGTCCTTTAATATCTTAAATAGTATCAAACTGAAGTTTTGGTCTCAGTTTTGGCAGGCTTTAGCATAAGGATCATGTTTCGGTAAAGTAGGTAACTAACTACACTGGAACAAAACCGAAACTTTGGTTTGGGTTTTGGCAAAAAATCTACTTTTTGGTGGACACTAATATCATACTGGATATTATAAATACACAGTGGAAGTCTCCTAGCATTTAGGAGCTAGCAGATTTGAGGTAAGGTAACTTAAAAAGAGCATATAACCCCCTATAGCAAAATACACCAAACCCGTCCAGTATCCTATGATACATGTTTACATCTTATAAAGGCTGGCTTTTAATCATTTTAGTTTTTTTAGATTAGTTTTGGACACTGTAATCAGGAAAATTAGGCGGCCAGATGGTCCCAGGTTCAAATCCTGATAAGGGCATTTATTTGTGTGATGAGCACGGATATTTGTTCCTGAGTCATGGGTGTTTTCTATGTATTTAAGTATTTTAAAAATATTTATATATTATATATTTCGTTGTCTAAATACCCACAACAAAAGCCTTATTGAGCTTACTGTGGGGCTTAGTCAATTTGTGTAATAATGTCCTATAATATTTATTTTTATTTATTTTTTGTATTTAATGGAATCATGTTGTACTTCTATAATTGTTAAAATAATACCTGGTCTTAGGGCCGGGATACAGGAGGTTATTATTTTAAGCCAGGATAACAAGCTAGATAGCTAAACATACTGCCCTGACTTACTGTCCACTCTTGGAACATGCCAGTGTAATTTTAAGCCGGTAGGTAAACCATACCATTGCTGTGACAGTAAGTAACAACATATTCATGTAGTAAAATTAACTAGCACTAGCTGAAGAGATTCTAGCTTTGCCGGCCACACTAAACTATCAGGACAGCAAAATCAATGGTTGGAAGTGATAGCTCAAAAAATAGAACGGGAAGTTGTTAAAACTATCCTAGCTTCAGCACTAGCTTACTAGCCTGGAAATAAGCTAGTTTTGTATACACAAAGATAGATGCAGTACCTTGTTAGCTTACTAGCACTAGCTTGCTATCCTGGCTTGAAAAATTTGCCTCGTGTATCCCGGTTATTATACTTCTGACTGGTAATCTATTCATCTAGTCCTTTTTTTCCAGTCGACTATTCATTCATAAAATCAACGAATGCGACTTACCGATAAATCGACGCAAAATTGATACAATTCTGACCAAGCACCGCCTTCACTACTCAATTGAACATAATTCGTGCTTTTTGTATCAAGGCAGGCACGACAAGCCTCTATAAACGCGAGTTGAACTCCATGCTGGTCAGGTAAGGACATTTTAATTAAAATCTGAAATCTGAACACAGTTTCCAGGATAAATAAACAACAAAATTTATTTTTATCTATTTGCTACTTCACTTATTTTTTGTGAAGTATGAACCGTATGAACGTTCGAATATGTCGTGAATATATCAATTTTCGAACGACACTCTTAGGTAGAAATCATCATGATTGAATTACCTTTGCATTTATTATTTTCCTTAAGTATCAATTCTACATCAGGTGAGTAATTTGCCGCCAATTTGACTCCGATTTAATCTGAAATTTAAATGTTTCCTGTATTTTCAATAATTGGTCATGCCTTGAATCATAATTTCTGAACGCTCTGCTGTCAGTGTCAAGTGAGAGGATTTTTTTTAAATTATATTCTGGATACCAGTCTTTTAGGCCAAGTCTACGCTATAATTTAAAAACTTCGTTAAAAAATGTTAAAATATATTTTTTTTTCGCATAATAAACCAACGCGACATGTCATATTCAAATCACTTATAGGTGGGCATACTGGGCCGCGGCCGCGACCGCGACTAACGTCGCGGGCTATGCCCGTCTATTAGTCCTTTAATACTCTCTGGCAAGGCAGCTCTATCAATGAGAAAAAGGCGGCAAATTTGAAGAATAACTTAACTTATTTACTACAAAATTAAAAACGCTATAAATTCAGAAAGCCTACTATTCTGTTGCAGAGTTCCTGGAGGATAAGTACCTATAACGGAAGAATTGTTATCACCCCATTGCATTTGTTTTAAGAAGTAACTTTAAGAATTATTTTTAAGAATATACTTGCTACACCCTGTCAGGGTCCATGTGATACTTTAATCTTTTGTAACAACATATATATGTACCATGGTTTGCAATAAAGGAAATAAGCACGCTAGTCCCAATGCCTGCTGCGACCGGTTCATGGGTGTCTATTGTTGGGCCTGTGAACGGGTTCCAGCAGGCGTTCTACATGACATTAAAGCTCTCCATGGGGGCTCTACGTGTTGGATCTATATCCCCACGCAAGCCTATCAAAAGACTTATTTCCGACGTTTCGACGCAGTGGTTGTGGTCGCAAAAGTGTGTTAACAAATTTTATCGGATGTAGGATCCGATATCATCGGAAGCATTTTAGCGGATGTCGGATATCGGTTCCATAACCGATATCGGATCGGACAATGTGAAAACTCTCTTATGTGTATAATTTGTTGGCCCGTGCGAAGCCAGAGTGGGTCGAGAGTTTTATTACAAAATTACTTTAAAATAAAAGCTCGACGTAACAAAACCTTATTTTACGTAAGCGCTGCCAAGTGGGGTTGTAAACAGCATCTTCATGTGTACTTGTAAGTAACTGTGTCGGATGCGAGCCCGAACTGTAGACGTGGCACGTTCCTGCCAGACGCGTAGGTGGCTACGTGTCGCGAATTAATACGGACCTCTTTGAATTCACTCATTATTTTTTCTTTATCTGGTTAAAAATATGCATTTTAAAAATAACGTTTTCTTTTGCTCAGAAATGTTCACCTTGCTGTACCAAAAATAGTACTATTTTTAAAGAAGGGAAGTTTAACTTGATTATGGATAAACTCAAATTAAAAACAAACATACCCGACGACAAACAGACAGACAGCCTTAACAAAACTACACAAGGGAACCGTAAAAACCGTCCAGAGATGCCACCAATTCAGTAAAACCACATCAAAACGGGTCGATTTCTATGTTTAGGTTTCCATGTTTCCAGAGGGAGTTATAGCTTTTTTTAGAATCCATAACTCCCCGGGAGCAATATACTTAATAGACCTTTGTCCTTCAATGGGTTCAGTACACCTGCATGAATTAAAATCCTTCTCGAGCAAGTGTGATGTAAATATATTTTTGTCACGATTTAAAATTAAAGTTTTACCGCCAGACTAACTGCACTTCTAATTAATGTACCTCTGAAACGCCTATCGCGCAAAACGAAGAGTTGGCTGTATCAAATTTATCACTACCGACGATGAAAAATACCCCTAATATTCTCGGATACAAGGTTCACTGCGCTTGTTTGGACGAGACTTTACTGTCGCAGGCAAACTTAAAATTCTAGGACAATCCCTTTGTTAACACTAGCCATTCTATTCCTCGACTGTGACGTCGCTTAAGATGACATCATGCCCTAGTTTCCTGGTAATGGGATGGCCCAGGTAATGAGCGAGTCATTAAAGATTATACACCTCTATAAAAGCTAAAGACATCCATATTCTTGTATTATTTAAGAGTAATTTATCGTTACTCAACCGAATTGTAACAGCTACATACCTACAGGGTAGAATTCTTAAATGGGGCACTGAGGGAGCTACCTGATCCTGTGCTGCTCCACCTAAATGGTATTATGAGACCTTCAATAACTTTTGAATTAACGATGATTTGGAGATTTTGGAAAAACGTACAGTCAGCAACAAAATCTTCATTTTGCAGAAAACATTTTTGATGCCAATAGATTTTATTTCTGAGAGCAAGAGTGATAAGTAGAGAGGCAAATAACGAATTTCGATTTTCGTGTTTGCGGTAGGCCCTCTGTTCGAAATTAAAATATTCTTAGAACTTACCTACCTAAAGGCCCTAGAAACGCTATAACTGAAAAAACGTTCTTCATACGTTTAATTTCTTCTCGCCGTTTACCTGATGTCAGCGTGTTTGGTGCGACTTATCGACGCCAAGCTGATGCTGGAAGACCCCCAGTTAATGATGCTGTACAGAAGAACAAATCCTGGAGCTGTTCCGAGCAGACGGCACTACTTCGACAAGAGTTGTGGCTAACCAGCGCGGTATGTCTCAATGGAGGGTTTGGTTCACACTGCATTAAGCACAGCTGTATCCATACCATTACACTCCGGTACATGCCATCGAGGAGGGAGATCCTGCTAGAAGGATGGATTACTAGAGATATGTAGTTAATGCTGACATTGAAGATCCAGAGTACCTGAAGAAAATCTTGTGGACAGATGAATCCAACCTCGACCGTGATAGAATCACGAATTATCACAAACCTGTCTTGACCTTGAACCTCAAACGATAACAAAAGATAAGTCAAGATCAGATGAGGGCAAACAAAGCACGAACAAAACAAAAGTGGCACAAACAAACCGATTTTGGGTTAGGTACACTTCCAGCACATCCGCTACCTGCTCTGTAATTAATTTTATTATTTTCAATAATTTAGTAAAACATGCCAACATTTGTACCTTTTTAGTACCTAAGGTTATGAATTAAGGAATTCTTTTCTGTAATTTTTACCTGAAGTATCATACACTTTTTTTTGAGCAACCGTCTTTGATTTTTAAAAAATGTAAAAAATACTTTAACTTGTGTATTTATGTGACCTTTCATTATCGATAATTTTTCACATGATTTTTTATTTAAATAAAGTTTTTGTTTACTGGCTACAAGAAAAACTTAACCATCCTAAACCATGTACTTTTTTTTTACAATCGCCATTCTAAGGTTGGAAGATGGCGTTTTTTCGAAAATAAAAAATAAAAACTTGCATACCTAACTCGAAAACCATTGAATTTAGAAGCCTAGTTGAGTGGGCTAAAACCATCGTAAATAAGTTCTAGAATAACCCCTTTCAAGGAATAGGTCGATTTACCAGTCGCCCTGTATACATATATCTTCGTTTAGTACTCATAACAAAAGCCTTATTGAGCTTACTGCGGGACTAGGTCGATCTGTGTAAAAATTGTAAAATTGTCCTAATATACTCGTATTATTGGCGTTTTTAGAGTTCCGTACCAAAAAGATACAAAAGTAATCCTTATGGACTTTGTCTGTCCGTCTGTTTGTCACAACGCTAAATATCTCGAGAACCACTTAAGCTATCGATTTGAAATTTGGAATAGTTATGAACAACGCTAACCTAGACACATTGAAAGTAAGTATTTGTTTTTTTTTATATATGGATAATGCCTAATATGAAGAGGGGGCAAAATCTCAAAGTCTAGTAGTGAGTAGGACATGTGTGGTATCATCATTTGAAAGAGCTCAAAGTGTACAGATTTATGAAGGAAAAAAATACCCCCCCCCCCCCCTCCTTATCTCCGAAATTTACCGAGGAAAAATTATGATATTTTACATAATATTAACCAAATATTACTATAAATTTTACATCTTGGTCACTTTTTTTAAAGTAACAAAAACATTTACGAATTCTGTTTGGAATTTTACCAACTTTACTTGTGATGATTTTACACTTGAAATTTCTATGAGATTACATTAAAGACACCCTTTTGCAAATAAAGGAACAGTTTTTGAAATTGGTTCACATAACAAAGAATTATCGTCGAAAAACCAACATACGTGCATTACATAGCGCAAATTAGAGACAATACCTGGGCGACCGAGCTTTGCTCGGTTATAACTATTTATTGTAATATGGTGGTGTATAGGTGATAATCTACATAAACTTAAAAAGTAAAATGACTGTGAACTGACAATTATTATTATTTACAATCGATTTTAACCTTACAGCACTTGTCACAGAGTAACGCCATCTATTGTCAATTTCTCTTATTACATAGGTCATTTTTTTACTAAATTAAACTTGTCTAAAACAATAAAAATTAAAAAAATATTTATAAACTTGAACATATAAAAAAAAACAAAAGTTAAGTCACCGGGCGAGGTTCGAACCCGTAACATTTGTTTAGCAGTCCGCGACTTAACCCGCTGGGCCAGACGGATAGTGGCCAGCAACACGAAATTAGCGACCATATTCTGCGTCTAAAGAAAAACGTATGAAAACTCGGAAACACGCGTTTTCCAAACATACGACTAATCTAGATCGATTGTATACCCCCAAAAACCCTCATATACCAAATTTCATCGAAATCTTTAGAGCCGTTTTCGAGATCACAGAAATATATTTATATATATATACAAGAATTGCTCGTTTAAAGGTATAAGATTGGCCGATAGATGGCGCTGTACACAATTATACTTAGTATAGATACTTTTGATCAAGTCTTTGGCCTTTATAATTATACAAGATAATTCAAAGTTTGTACGGAACCCTCGGTTCGCGAGTAAAACGAACTCGCACTTGACCGGTTTTTTATTTTTTATATGTATAACTAAACACAATTTATGCTAGTATACAGTGTGTTTTCTTTATACAATTTCTTACCATGTTAATTGTTAAATCACTAAAATTCTCGCGACATAATTTCTCGTGAAATTTAATTACTGCGAGATGCGTGAAAGTTGAACTTACGGAACGCAGAATATTCCCAGAATGAGAAGCTCAGAGTGTATTAACTCCTTTCGCCAATTACTTTACGTAAACTACGTAGATCTATTTTCTAGTAAGTACCTACGATGTTTAGCATGAAAATACTTAATATAATATTCATGGAATATTTTAACGATGAGATCTTATCGGCAGAACATCTTTGCTGGCAGTAGATTACCTAGTATTTTATTTCTCTACTTAAATCATGTTAAGCAGTGTTTTTTTTTTGCATGAAAGGCACTATAATATACCTAAATTTACAATTTAATTTACATTGACTACAAAATAATATCTCCCATACAAAATCTTTATTTATTTATTTTATTTTTGCTTTGACCCACTAGTGTTGTATTGTTGCATAAGTATTTTAATATTTTATTTATTTAAAACGAATGCATATTTATTTAAATCCACAAACTATTTTTTGCTAATACTTTGAAAGAAAGTGCCCCCCCCCCCCCCTCTCTTAAACCAGGGCCCCAAAAAATATGAAAAAAAATCGTGAATTATCTATGACAAGTTGACAACTATAGCGAACATGATCGGTCCAGTCGTTTTTGAGTTATTGCAAAAAAGCTTAGTATTTATGCTTGTAATGTTGGGCTGTTCTGACTGAATGGCAAGTTCGAAACTCTACACCGAGCTTGGCCGAACATGTTCTTGGCCAATTTTTTTTTTTATGTACCTGTCGTGAAGGCGTAGTATAAATATTAGTATTTCATACAAAATGGACACGCTCCACCCCGCCCGAATGTAGATAGATTGGCGGCAGTTTCTTCAAACAAAAGGAAGGGGACACATTTTTTGGTTTGTGTCAGAGCGATTATTTATAAAATGGTTATTATATTTATTTACCCGTGCATTTTGAATTTCGTGCGAATGAAAAAAGGAAAACATTAAAAATTAAGAGGATATACCGCTGATTTTCATACATTGATGAACAAAAAATTATAAAAAAAATACCGCAGTTTCAATAAATGTTTTATATGTGTTTTATTTTCAGTTCATAAAAAAATGTTAACTCGTTTTTCGCTATGGGTTCGAAATCGCCAGGATATTACTAAGGAGATAGACTATAGGACTTGATTGCAAGTAAGTCCTAAGGAAATATTAATGTCCGTAGGTCTATTACTTAAATTAACTTATTATTGTCAGGTATCCTCTCAAAATTATTACAAAATGTCGTTTGACATTTTGTAATAATTTTGTTTTTGCCCAGCCTAACCGCGCTTCTCAAACAGAAGCGACTGCATTGGCTGGGGCATATGCACAGGATGGAACCTTCTCGACTGCCACGCCGTGTTCTTCTAGGTGTGGTAGCGAATGCGAAAAGAGGTGTTGGGCCATTGCTTCGCTTTAAAGACCGCGCCAAGAGGGATATGGCAGCCTTTAGGATCGACCACTGAAACTGGGAGAAGCTTGCGGAGAAGCGAACGGAGTGGCGCAAGTGCGTTGGAGATGGTCGCAAGCTCTGCGACGAGGCCTGGTTTAGACAAAAGGGAAAAAAGGCACCGTAGCGAAACGTCGCAATCCGTCGCGAACTTCCCTTGCCAGCTCTGTGGCAAATTATGCCGCTCTCGCATCGGTCTATTAAGCCACCAAAAAAGATACTTTTCGGACATTGCACCATAGATTACTATTCATAAGTGCTTGTTGCTAGGCCTACATGAATAAAGTTTATTTGAACTGAACTGAACTGAACTAGATCGTCTGAAATAGACGCTAAGGCCAGTACTTAGTAGTTTCATTCATCCCGGGTTTCGACTATCAGAAATTACTGATTTAGCAAATTCAGCTCTTTTTATTTGGTTTCTAACAAGGTAAGGTGAGGTAAGACGAACATAGTTTTTTTTTGCTCAGGCAAGACAAACAGTATGAGGATTCCATACAAGTGTTTGTCTTGCCCCGGTGATAGTCTAACCTTATTTGAATGAAAAGTAGAGTGAAGTAGATAGAACTCGGATGAAAAACTTTCAGTCGTGGACTATTAGTGCTCTCCCGTTTTTTATTTATTTATATAACTTACAGTTACAGTTACAGTAATAATCTCTCGCTGGATGCTGAGATTCCCACCTTCGTCACCGGGCATGACATTCTCCTGCCCACTATGCGGTCGCGGCTGCCGCTCTCGAATTGGACTTACTAGTCATTTACGTAAGTGCCACAATGTTATGGGCGCTGTTTAAACCATGATTTAATTGATGTTAAAGGCCAATGATGATGATAACTTACATAGATACGTCTCTAATTAATAAAGAGAGGTATGGGCAATGTGAATATCATCTCGCCTTGTGTGGTAGGGCACAGCACAGCAGATGTCATTCCAGATCTAGAGCAGAGCCCAACTGGGGGAGTACCTCCACCTTACAGAGAACCGCAGCCAAATAACACTTGACCCTACTCATAGTGTTGTGTTCCTGCCGGTGAGTAAGGTTGCCAGAGCTCAACGAGGGGGGTGGGGTTAGGGTCGGCAACGCGCATGTAACTCCTCTGGAGTTGCAGGTGTACATAGGCTACGGACACTGCTTACCATCAGGCAGGCCGTATGCTTGTTTGCCACCGACGTACTATAAAAAAAAAAAATATTTATTACACTAGGTATACATATACACCGTGTTTTTATAAACTTCGTTCATTTCGAGTGTGCATTCCTGAGCTTAAATCAAGTTACTTTGAAGACACAGGTATTTCAATGAACTCCATTTTGAAGGTAATCAACTTTTTTATCTAATAAGGCTAAGGAGTAGTATATACTACTTGCCTTAGGGCCTGTTTACATAATCATTGTTTACTCGTAGTGTTTAGTATGAGTTTATACCTTTGCTACTAAACGCAAGTACGGGAACGATCGATATGTTTCAATTGTTTGTTTAGGTTAAACATGATGCCCGTGTTACAACAGCGCTATATGCATGCAGCAATGAATTACTTTTTAGGAACATTTAAAAAAATATTTTTTTGAACATTAACTGTAATTTAGTTATATGTTCCATAAATGTTACTTAGCCACACCTCGAAGTTAAAAAAAAACCACTGTGTTTATCAACATTAAAAACACGAATAAAACCAATTATAACATTATACTTAACTATATATTTGGAAAATGTAACCGGTTAACATCTACAACAAGAACAGCAATAACATACTCATACTGAAGCCGTGATTGTTTAAATTATACACAAGTAGTATGTACCTACTCGTACTTAAAATACAAAATTCAGCAGTTCTCTAATTTTGCAACCCAGTCGCCGACTAATTGATGGTACATACCTAGTGATTCTGTTTTAGTCCCGTTCAAAAATAGAGTGAGGTAATTTAGCTATTTTCATACTTTAACCCTTTAACGGCCAGGTTAAGAAAATCCCTGAACCAAGCCTCATTGCTATTATTACATAGACCTCAAAATGTTGTCAGTAGAATAAAGACTACATCTTATCCATGTCTTCATTTGGAGTTATAATACTGAAGTATTTTTCATACAGCATGGGTATACGGCGACAGGATCCGTTGTCGTCTTAGTACAATTTTATTTTGCATTTTAAGGTTATAAATTGTATGGAGACATGTTACTGTACCCATGCTGTTTAAAAAATTATATAGCATAAGAAAAAAACAGTGTGATTCTCTCCGTCTCTGCTCCACAGACAAGCGACTCTTGTCAAACTACACGTGTAGGTATATATACTAAGCTCATTTTAGAAGAAAAATCGCTCAAAGAGAACTAAATACAAAGTCTATTTAATACAATTTTCCACGAAATGGGGACTACAAATTCGGTTCTTGTCTGTCTATATAAGACCCGGACCCGGGTATGTCCTTAAACTACGTCCATAAGAGAGGTATGGGCATTGTGAATGTCATCTCGCTTTGTGTGGTAGGGCACAGCCAGCAGATTCCAGATCTAGAACAGAGCCCAACTGAGGATGTACCTCCACCTTACAGAAAACCGCAGCCAAATAACACTAGACCCTGCTCATAGTGTTGTGTTCCTGCCGGTGAGTAAGGTTGCCAGAGCTCAACGAGGGGGGAGGGGGGAATGCCAGGGTCGGCAACGCGCATTTAACTCCTCTGGAGTTGCAGGCGTACATAGGCTACGGAGACTGCTTACCATCAAGCGGGCCGTATGCTTGTTTGCCACCGACGTAGTATTAAAAAAAATTCAAGTCTTGGAGACCCTCTGCATCTCTAAGGATGATTTAATTTTTTTTTTTATATTTTATCTCTGACACTTAGAGACTTAATACATCTCTAAAGAATTTTAGTATTTGTTGTTTTTATTTGATTTTCCTTTTTTTTTGTGCAATTCGACATTTAGACACAGTATACATCTCTAATAAGGTACATATTATTTCATCAATTCCATATTTGTAAATGTATTTAGTAATTTTTATTGTTTGTAAAAATTTACATGTAAAAGTGCCCCTGTGGCCTATTTGCTGAATAAATGTTTGATATTTGATATTTGAAAAACAGCTAAAATATTTCATATATTTTATCCATTAATAAACAATAATTCGATTTGTCTTAACTTTGTAATTTCGGAAATTGTTGTCCTGTCTCACTTATCGAAAAGCTGTTGTGTGAAGTGCGATGAAATTCTGCCCTCCGCCATTGAAGTACCACTCCCAGGCTTAAAACTCCTAGCAATCAAGGACAAGTTCACGTGACCTACGGCATATCACTATCAATGTTTCAATTATTCACACATTTAAAATTGCCCCCATAGTTTTATTACGTACAGGTGTCTGTAATTTACCGCCCTACTTAGAGTTGAGGGGGTGGCTCCGTGCTTATAGATCGCGCGGCGACCAGTGAGTCTCGAAGTGCCGGTTCGCGCGGACGCCTGCACGACGCCGCGAGAGAGAGACGCGTATACACGCTTACCCGCACTCTGGCACGCTAGAGCGAGACGCAGCACATCGACGTTTCAACAGGTCGTTATTGTTGCCTCTGCTAAATGGTGTTTTTGTGCAATAATTCTTCCGTTTTTTGCGATGGAGTTTGATGACGCAAGCAATTTGTTTCTGTTGCACTTTCGAGAGCTTTTATATAATTTAGGTCAAATATTATAACAAAAATTAACTGGCAAATTTTAACGGCAGGCGGAAACTTTTTAGAAGCCCCTAAAGTAAAGCATTAAAGTGTTTACTCATTAATATTTTATAATAAAGACCGGCCTTAAAAGGGGGTCGTGGTTCATCTGTGGCAAGAGACGTACGCGTAGAAGGGCCACCCTGCCTTGGGGTCAAATGACTTTCATAAATAGATATTATAGTCTATTAAGTCTGTTGTTTTGAATTGGTACCTACTTACTTTTTAGGGTTCCGTAGCCAAATGGCAAAAAACGGAACCCTTATAGATTCGTCGGACTCTGTCTGTCCGATTATGTCACAGCCACTTTTTTCCGAAACTATAAAAGCTATACTGTTCAAACTTGGTAAGTAGATGTATTCTATGAACCGCATTAAGATATTTACACAAAAATAGAAAAAAAACAATAAATTTTGGGGGTTCCCCATACTTAGAACTGCAACTCAAACATATTTTTTCATCAAACCCATACGTGTGGGGTATCTAGGGATAGGTCTTCAAAAATGATATTTAGGTTTCTAATATCATTTTTTTCTAAACTGAATAGTTTGCGCGAGAGACAGTTCCAAAGTGAAAAAATGTGTCTCCCCCTGTAACTTCTAAAATAACAGAATTAAAAATCTAAAAAATATATATGATATACATTACCATGCAAACTTCCACCGAAAATTGGTTTGAACCAGATCTAGTAAGTAGTTTTTTTTAATACGTCATAAATGGTACGGAACCCTTCATGGGCGAGTCCGACTCGCACTTGGCCGCTTTTCTTGAGTTTCACACTTAATAATTAATGAAAGTATACTTACAATTAGATACACGTATATTTCGTATATCGGCGCCATTGATATCAGTAGCTAATTAGTGATGTGGATTAAATTTGTTCATTTCGCCTGCTCTGAAAGAGGGTCATTGTTTTTCTAAATAGTGTGCAGAAAGGAATACGTTTCTGCACTAGAGCATATTAGTTTCCAAGTACGATTTTATTCACGGTAAGCAATTGAATTTTGGTTTTAAAGGGATTTGTTATACAATTTCCATTTTGATATTTAACTCCCCATTCCATAAATAACGATACTTTTGTGTAAATGATTAATTAAAAGTACCCTCAAAAAATGCTATAAGAAATTAAACTTTTACTTTCCTCGTATTCGAAATTAAAAGTACAGTATTTAACTCGGGTGAAAGGCATCATTTCATACCTTGGTTAACAATCTACTATTCCATAGTAGGTAGAAATTTACAAAACCTATTATGAAAGTTTTACTACATTAAAATTATCTAGGTAAAATAAACTTTCATTAAATAGAACATACATCAATTTATTGAAGATAATTATTACACTGTAACTTAAAAGCTTTACTCTAATAAATGAATGCAGATACAAATAAACATAATCTTATCTAAAATGTCCAAGCAGTCATTTTTATTCTTGAAATTTGTAATTTCGCCCCCAATGACAAAAAAACTTGATATTTCTAAATTATGCCACGACTTATGGCATTGTCCGCTCTCTAAACCGCTTAAATGCTCCACAAGCCTCAATTAGCTATTATATGTTTGTCAATAAGAGGGTTGGTGTTAAACGGAAAACGTGATTTTTTTATAATATTGACTGACAGACATGTCTTTAATTTTTGTAATCGTGAAATATGTGAGCATTGTAGACGGTCTACCTTTATTTATATTTAATAAAAATAAATTGACGACCGGTTTGGCCTAGTGGGTAGTGACCCTGCCTACGAAGCTGATGGTCCCGGGATCAAATCCTGGTAAGGGCATTTATTCGTGTGATGAGCATGGATATTTGTTCCTGAGTCATGGGTGTTTTCTATGTATTCAAGTATTTATAAATATTTATATATTATATATATCGTTGTCTAAGTACCCTCAACACAAGCCTTATTGAGCTTACTGTGGGACTTAGTCAATTTGATATATAATTTTTTATAATTTTTATTGTTTTAGACAAGTTTAATTTAGTAAAAAAATGTAGTTAAAATTATCACTTATACACCACCATATTACAATAAATAGTTATAACCGAGCAAAGCTCGGTCGCCCAGGTACTTATTTATTATTTAAGTAAAAGTAACGTAAATATACAAAGACAAGTAGGGGACAGGAACCGATTTTTTAATTTCGACCGTCGATTTTGTGTATTTCTTTCGAAACTATTTTCACTACTAGGCATTTAAACTCTACCAATAGAATTGAAAACGAGTGATCGATAACAGAAATTGGGAACATTTGTATTCAAAAATAGCATTTCAACGTTTTCCTTAGATTTTCGAGTAACGAAATCGAGCGCCCAAAATTCAAAACTTGCCCCCCAGATCATATTCTTTTTATTAAAATATACACCACCACCACGGCCACCAGAGAGCATGGTCACTTTTTCTTTCGTATACATACCCTCGTAAGGCCCAACGTCCTATTTTTAGGACTGAGAAATGTAGTCCTTCCGGCCCAAGCAACTATATTAATTTATCAATTAGCGGCCCAGAGTCCTAAAATTAGGTCATTCACTTCTGACACGTACCGATCCTAAATCTTTGCGTGTAAAGAAGCCTTTATTTCTTAAATATGGCGGAATTGAACGCAGCTATTATGATTACCTGTCAGTTTGACGTTTGACAATCAAATGACAGTCTTTTGGCACGCGGATGTTGGGAAGATGGCGTCCTCGCGAAAACGTTGTAAGTAAATCCGTTTTTTTCACCAGAATCTTAAATTAATTTAACCTAAATTTAATTAAAAATACTTATTTAAGCTTTGTATTATGAAGATCACTAAAAAATTTTTTCCGTTATGATTTATTTCGAGCAGGAGATGCGAGCAAATTTCGATGTCCTAAAATTAGGTCGATGGAATGTTATTGCATTAGTACAATATAATTGTTTTGTCATAAATTTGGGACTTCGGGCGTTTATTCCGAGTGTTGCATTGTTACAGGCTTGAGGGATGCAGAATTAGAAAATTATTTAAATCTTATCTTTACCCAGTCAACAATTCAGGACATACGGTGCACTTCATATGCCATTAGCTGGTGAACAACAAAATAGATGTAGGAGGCCAGAGTGTAATAAAAAAAAAGAAACTTGATCTCATCCTTAATAAAGACTAAAGTGCAATTGTTAAACAAAGTTGAGGCTGATGTGATAATATTTTAGAAGAAAGTACTTTTTGTTGATGTTTAGAATACATAAGTTTAGATTTTTTGTACAACTGTAATGTACTACCTACCTATACATAAATAAAAATAATTATAAAATATGTATGTTCGTTTTTATTTAATGATTCACAGGTATTTCATTGGTTTATTGCAAATGTAGTGACTAGATAAAATAACAAATATTCACAAAATATAATCCCAGTGACCTAAAAATAGGACATTTTTTTTTCGAGTAATTTTAAATTAATTTTATTCATAATACTTACATTTACAGTACTTAATAAGACTTCAGCTAAAAATATGCCAATTTCAGATTTTATAGCAAGTAGAAGGTCTGGGCCGCTAGTATAAGTACCTAAAATTAGGCCATTGGGTAGATATGATAAACGTCCTAAAAATAGCTTGGGCCTTACGAGGATACATCCGACATCCATTTCAGTTTTTTCCACCCTTCCGACAAATTTAGTTGTTTGCAATATGGAGAATTATTTTTTATTTTTATTTTTTTGCATTTAAGACTGGAAATTTTCATTCGATTATTAACATACCTCGGACAGACGGGGGCAATTGCTGACGCAAATTAAATCTGTAAATTAAATAAATACTTATAAGTTAAATAAAATAATGCAGACATATCTGCTTGATTTTCAACTTTCATTTACCTTTGTAATATTGTTAAACCTAAATTGTCCCCATCTGTCCGGGGTATGATTATTAAGTTAAGATAGTATTCTACTTTTCACATTGATAAAATAACAATACATTTGAAAGCCATGACAGATCGGAAGCGTCTCGGTTTCAGCTTGGGCAATAATGCTTTGTATTGTGCCCGGCTCCTCCTCTACAGGTCGCATTTCTCAATTGCTTCTCGTAAAATTTGGTGAGAGATAAAATCAAAATTCTCGTAATCATTTTTGGATTTTTTTAAACAGCGGAGCATTGGAGGTTCGCGAAATCTATAGCTCACAGAGGCGCACTAGTTATATTAATTTCCTTTTTACACCAGTGCAAGCTACACGCTCGCCCAGATTTCAAATTAATTAACGGTATCTAATAATAGTAGGTACAGCAAGTATCTAATTATAGTCGGAGGTTAATACAAATAAGTAGTGTTTAGAGACTTGAGTAATTGAAACATACGCCACTCTGGCCCAAGAGGGCCCTGAAACGGATAATTGTGTAACAAATGTTATCCACCTACACTGAGTGTTGCGTCATGCGTTACGAGTACATCACCGAACATATGTTACCGCCTACGTAATTTGCAGGAAAAGAGAGTGCAGATTAATTTATTCCCACTAATGTTACCTATTTATAAACCTAAAAGGTACCTTGAAGCGTATTCTGATTGTAATAACAGATTTTAAATCTGATTGGGATTTGTTTTGGGTGCCATATCTTCAAACGGAAACGCCAGTTTTGACACTGGCAGATTATATCCATAACAAATCTAGAACAAATTTATACTCTGATATTACAACCAAAATACGGGTGCTGCTCGAGTTCAATATTATATCAATATCACATGTAGTTAGTACCCACGATTTTACGAGTACATGCGAATCTTGTCGTAGCGTTACGGCGTAGCGTTCGTAGCGCGCATGGTTATCAGTTATCACCCATAATTCTCGCCTCGAATCCCATAACGTCGGATGTTAACATCGATGACATTTTAACATAACGGATTACCGTTCTACTAATTGTAAAATAATAGAAATACTACTACCTCTACTCTAGACCAGTACTATTTCTATGATTTGACGATTCTTATTTTTCCGTCAGGGATGAAAACATTCGACTGTATCCATAGTTAGCTTACCAAATGTTTCGTTTTTGTAGATGGCAGTAAGTGACTAGAAAGTTTATGCATCTAAAATGCAGACATATTGTGAGGTGTATATTAGTAGATACAAGTTTTTATGTATAATTTTAGTAACAGAAATACTTATTTGATTTTAGCTTGAGAACATAAAATAAAATAAAATAAATATTTGTAGAGTAGATTGTACTGTTCAATGAGAAGAAATCAAATAGTTGGAACTGTAAAATTTTGCACAAATACCTACTTTTTATATAATATTAATAATTTAAACAGTGTTGACATATTCAAAATAAGAGGTACAAATAACTTGCTAAACTTAAAAAAAAGCGGCCAAGTGCGAGTCGGACTCGACCATGAAGGGTTCCGTAATTTATGACGTATTAAAAAAACTACTTACTAGATCTCGTTCAAACCAATTTTCGGTGGAAGTTTGCAAGGTAATGTATATCATATATTTTTTTTTGATTTTTCATTCTGTTATTTTAGAAGTTACAGGGGGGGGGGGACACATTTTTTCACTTTGGAAGTGTCTCTCGCGCAAACTATTCAGTTTAGAAAAAAATGATATTAAAAACCTCAATATCATTTTTGAAGACCTATCCATAGATACCCCACACGTATGGGATGAAAAAAGATTTTTTGAGTTTCAGTTCTAAGTATGGGGAACCCCAAAATTTTTTTACCTCACACGTATGGGTTTAATGAAAAATTTTTATTTTTATTTTATGACGTATTAAAAAAAACTGCTTACTAGATCTCGTTCAAACCAATTTTCGGTGGAAGTTTGCATGGCATTGTATATCATATATATTTTTTTAATTTTTCATTCTGTTATTTTAGAAGTTACGGGGGGGGGGGGGGACACATTTTACCACTTTGGAAGTGTCTCTCGCGCAAACTATTCATTTTAGAAAAAAATGATATTAGAAACCTCAATATCATTTTTGAAGACCTATCCATAGATACCCCACACGTATGGGATGAAAAAAGATTTTTTGAGTTTCAGTTCTAAGTATGGGGAACCCCAAAATTTTTTTTTTCTTTTTTTGTGTAAAAATCTTAATGCGGTTCATAGAATACATCTACTTACCAAGTTTGAACTGTATAGCTCTTATAGTTTCGGAAAAAAGTGGCTGTGACATAATCGGACAGACAGACGTACATGACGAATCTATAAGGGTTCCGTTTTTTGCCATTTGGCTACGGAACCATAAAAATGGTCTAGATTATTCAAATGGTTCATGACACATTGGCAAACAAAAGCATACTTAAATGTTCTTTTGGGCTTTCCTGAAAAGTTGACTATTTTCACATCTGACCTTATGGAACTCGAGGCGAGAATTATGACACAGAAGTGCTGATTCAATCTTACAATAAAAAAATCAATAAATGCGTCTTTTAAATGCTTGAAAATAACGTGCATACACCATCCGTCATTTATTAACATGGAATCATGGTATCGTTACGGCTCCGAGTGTTTTTTTTTTTGTTTTTTTAATAAAACATATTTACTACGCGTTCTTTTAAGGCTTAATGATTCCATTAATTCTATTCGCTTCAGCTTCAATTGGTAAATTTGAGGTGAAGGTTTGGGCAAAACGTAAATAGCTATGTCATGCACAGTGAAAGGGTTAGATACGAGGAGCCTTTTGAAGCTTATTTTTTCAAATCTTTTTGACTCAATAGGTACCTCGTTTTTACAATATATACATGAGTTTTTCAATAAAGATCAAAACATAATATGGGTATATAAATGTATCTATATAGTGATTTGCAATCAAAAAAGTTTGATGCAAAATTATTTTTAATTATACGGATCTTTACAGGTTTTTTTCTTAACATAACCTTTTCGTAAATCTGGGGGTACGGTAGTGCCCCCGCCAACACTAGCCAAGCGAAGCGCAAGGGCACTACCTATCTTTTCTCAGAGCGCTTCGTCTTTTTTTTGAACCCTCACAACTTGGGTTTGGATTATACCATAAACAAAATTGTCGGGATATGATGAAAATATTGGACCTTAATTAATATAAAGAGTTTCAGTTGCATATTTCTTATACTTAAGATTTAATTGATATCTAAAAAACCCGATTTCGACACTGACTCACTCACTCACTCATTCACTGATGATCATCAAAACTCTGAGGGTAGTTCCTGAAGTCCTAGAAAGCTGGAATTTGGTACTGTAAGCCACAAACAAGGACACAAACAGCAAAAAAAATCTACAATCTTGAACTTTTACCCCCCAACCCCCAAACGGCCGGGCCAGATATTTTGACTAAGGTGTAGAGCTTGTGAAGTTAAGGCTTGTAGAATTAGAAGCTTGACTCTACATGAGATCTGGTAATTTTTTGACAGTGCGTAGCCTATGGTTTCCTCTTGGCAACATTTTATATGAAAATGTTTTTGGTGGGATATACATGTTTGAAAAACACAATTTAGTTTATTAATTCGGTTCAGTCTTTGTGCATGCTTTATTCGTAGTATTTGGCTAACCGATAAATGTACGCTCGTTAAAACAGAGGCGATTGATTTGTATTAATGCGTGAAAATATGAGAAAACGATTTTTCCACTAATTAAATATAAGTATAAGGATGTCCATTTTGTAAGATCAAAAATATCATAAAAAACGATGTAACTGTTATCGGAAATTCTGTAAAACGTTGTACAATACATACACGTATGAATAGGTAAATTCAAAACTCGTGTCAATTTAAACCACTCCCTTCGACATTGTTTTTATTTATACGAATCTTCTTCTTTCCGCTAAGATCGCAATGCACTATTACAACGCAAATCCGAAAACCTAAATTATGCCATACGGGTGTTTAAAATTAATCAAATTAACTGTCGGGTTTGTTCATAAATGATGACAATTACGGTTTTATTTTGAATAAAACAGTATGTTCCGACTTACATAACTGTTTATTTCTCAACATCAAAGATACATTGATTGTGTAAGATGTGTAAATTCTAAGAAAAAATTGTGCTTCTAATTTGACAGTTAAACTAGATGGCGCTAGCTCCATACATTTTGCGGCAACTCTGATTGTCAAAACTTGACGTTTGACAATTCACTGACCGCAAAAAATATGGCTCAGTACAGCTCCATCTGTTTTGGATGACAAACTAAGGGGCACGTTTTTATCTTAGACTTTACCTCTGTATTACAATCAATTCTATTTTCTCAACATGTACTCCCATTATTTGATTGGCAAGCTCGATTTATTCATATGATAATATTTCACGAAAACCTCTGTCTACTTGTAGTTCCTTTGTCATAAATTGTTATCTTCCCCCAACTCACGTCTCCACCTTTATCACACCCTTCATATTTACATGTAAATATAAGACGGGGGAGTAAATAAACGACATTTTTATAAGGAATCGTATCAGGAGGATAAAGAATGGCGCGGAGCAACAAGTAAGAGCTTGATAACGACCTACTTTTGCCCACGCCTGGCTATAAAATGTCAAGTTTAACTCTGTTACACTTTTGTTTATAATGATTTAAGATAAAAGCCTGTTTACTGCTCTTAATATTTCGTTTAAGACCAAAGAGGACGGCCGCTTCTCCATACAAACGTAGTCCCCATTTTCCTCTCTGGATATTGACATTATGATAAATATTTTTACACAATTTGATGTATATTAACCATAGCTATGCCTACAATAGATTTCATAAAAAAAATTAAATGCTCATAACTTAAGAGTTAGTTAATAATCAAAAAATTAAACGTAGAGGCTTAAGCGGTTGATATACAACAAAATGTTTAAAAATATTTTCATTAATGTTAATATCCAGAGAGGAAAATGAGGACTGCGTTTATATGAAAAGGTGATTTCGCGCTGGTCCTCCACTTTCGTCTTAAATAACTACACCTTTACATAATTACATATATCGCGTCCGTAATTAGACGGACACAACTAGGTCGACTATCGTATGCATTAGATGGCGCTGCTGGCGAAATACATGAAGAATTCAGAAATATCTGAATAATTAAAATATTTTCAATAATGTTAATATTCAGAGAGGAAAATGAGAACTAGATTTGTATGAAAAGGTGATTTCGCGCAAGTCCTCTGCTTTCGTCCAAGCGCTCTAGATTAACACACGAGAGTTGCTAATTGCATTCTAGTATTAAGTACTATCAAAGATACATTGCTTGAGTAAGATGCGTAAAATATAAGATCATTTCGAGCTTCGAATTTGACTGGTAAACAAGATAGCACTGCACTTCATTCATTCTTTTAAAATTATGGCTTCAGTCCAGTGGGACTATTTCGCCAGTATCAATGTATTAAGAGTTTTAAATACGACTAAAATTATACAGGGTACGGTGATTTTATTAGCTCTTGTAAAGCGATATCTAGACTTTACAAGTAGACTACCGCCCGTTGAGTCCAAAATGGTGGTTAAACGCGATTCAAGTTGAATTCTCCATTCACTGCAGACTACCATATTAGTTTACTGTATAGTACTTAAGTTATCGATATTACAATTAAAAAAAAAATTTAATGAGCAAAAAACAAAGGAATTAATCAGTCTTTAACTGCCTATTAAAATCAATTCTCTTTGGTACTATTCATAGTCATTTTGACGTCCGGTCTGGCCTAGTGGTTAGTGACCCTGCCTATGAAGCCTATGGTCCTGGGTTCCAATTCCGGCAAGAGCATTTATTTGTGTGATGAGCACAGATATTTGTTCCCGAGTCATGGATGTTTTCTATGTATTTGTGTATTAATATCGTTGTCTGTGTACCCACAACACAAGCCTTCTTGGCTTACCGTGGGACTTAGCCAATTTGGGTTAGAATACCCCTATAATATTTATTTATTATTTCAGTGCTTACACTGAAAAGATTTACTTGATTTTGTTCTGAGTAAATAATTACAAAAATTAATACATATCCATTGAATTAACAACAAGTAGAGCTGCGTAAAAATATAATAAAATACTTTAAAATTATTACATAACTTCTCAAAATAACCTAACTTCGCCTTTCATCCCCAACTTCGCCTGATTATTTTTATTTATTGTGAAAACTATACTTAAACGTATTCCAAATTGATATCCTTATAGGTGGTGGAACTATAATTCGATGCTAGTTTAGTAACGCGAAATATTGTGCGCAACTTATAACTGAATCAAAAAATGCTCGTGGCGTTTTTCTTACACATTTTCGCCTCTGATTTCGCCTCCGGCTTCTACCAGCTATCTCTTTTATACAACGAATGCATTAAATACTTTAAGGATATTGACAGTCGCGTGTTTAAGAAATCAACATTCGTGAACTTGAGACGCAATTACTGCTCTTCCCTGCCAACCCAGTTTTATCGAGAGGTTGTGCATTCGAAGCGGATACATATCGTTAGTTAATTATTAAGCGCCGCCAGTGCATCCGATACATTTGTTTGAAGCATGGAGAAATAAGTAAACATAGAGTGCTCACTCCATTCATCAGTTTCATAACGAAAACGCGGGTTATTTCGTAGTCGACATCTAGCGTCAAGTAGCGTATTTTTGAGCATTAGAATTTTCGTTCGTCGCGACATCTGTTGTCAAGTAGCAGTAGTGATTAATCCGCTGCTTGGCGCTAGATGTCGACTACAAAATAACCCGTGTTTTGATAAGAAAACTGATGTATGGAGTGAGAATTCTATGCTTACTTATTTCTCTATGGTTTGAAGAGAGTCTACTTTTATAAATCGACTATATCCACACGCTAACATAAATATGTCCCTATTTGATTATTTAAGATCAACAAATGAGAAAGTAACACTGAGCACGTCGTCTGTTATCAAAGTTACCTAGGTTAAAGACCTACCTAATTTAACCAAATGAAACGAGAAACCTTATGATGACACAATAACAATTTTATTACAGTACAAAAATGCTCAATTTGCAACGTCAACTGGCATTTTAGTTTTAGCCGCTTTTTAATAAAGTCATCTCATATTTCATTTTTATATTTGAATAATAGCTTAGCTCAGTTTAGCTTGAAAATAGCTGGTCGACAAATCAAATACTTTAGTCATGAAACAATATTTAGTCAATATATTTTAGTTTTTAAAAATCTGATTGTACCTAATAAAAAAATAAAAACAAAAAGAAAATATTCGAATGGAAGGAAAATAAATCATGTTAAGAAAATAGTGCCGTTCTGTAAAATTTTTATATTTACGTTGGTTGCTTCGAATTTCATCGCTATGATGTAGCGAAAACTGCGCGTAGGACGTTGCACGCACCAGGAGCAAAAATTTAAATATAAAATATTCTGCAATACTAAGGGTCTGTTTCACAATGTTCCAGGTTCCACTGGAATGGTGCCTTTCACCCGAGTTAAACACTCACTTTTCATTTCGAATACGAAGAAAATAAATTACATGTATCTATTTCTTGACGATACTTTTTTATTTATACATAGAATGGGAAGTTAGTTATCAGAATGGAAATTGTACAACAAATCAATTTAAAACCAAAATTTTAATTGCTTATCGTTAAAAAAATAAAAACACGTACGTAGAAAGTACAGTGCTCTAGAGTAGAGTACAGAAACGTATTATTTTCTTCACACTTTTTAGAAAACGACTCACTTTCACAGCACGAGAAATGAAAATTTGTTTGCAGAGGGAGGGGTCAGTTATCTCTGCAGCTTACACTGGTACCAATTAGTACACTATAGCTTCGTGTAAGGAAGCCCTTCGGAAATACATAATTATACATCCTGCTCTTTAAATTTCTCAATTATAAATAAAATCTTTAATAATGATAACAACGATTACTTAGCACTTATTCGAAGAGAACTTAACTATATAAATGGTAAATATACAGACAGTAGCAAAACTTACCCTTACCTACTCGAGTATAACCTGGGGCTCAATTTGACTCGAGTGACAGTCGTTGACGATGTCACGCCGCGTCAAATTTTGAAAGACGAAAGGCTATATTTAATTATAATTTGAGTTAAGCTACAAGGCCCATACATCGACCCTACATCTGTTTACATATCTACTCTATAAGTTCGCGCAAATTTTTTGTATGAATGTCTAGGGATGAAAATTCCGGAAAAAAATCAAATGCTTTTTTCGGAAATTTTACATTTTTCGTTTTTTTTTTTTTCAGTTTTATCAAGAAAAAAGAAATACTAGATATTCATTTTTTATTTTTCAAAAGAAACTTGAAAAATAAACGAGCCGTTTGGAAAATTTCTCGTATCTTACCGCGATTTTTCAACGCCTTGAATGACTGAGGTAGATACACCAAACAGGACAGGGTCCCAAACCCGACAAGGGTATAATAATATTATGTGAAACTCAACGGACCGAAACAGTTTCGTAAATATGTTGAAATTGTTGCGTATCATCATATTTCAGGTACATGTGTTGGTGCCATTGGATTATAATGAGTGTAATGACATTAGCATAACTCTTTTGCAACATTATAATGCCGCGTTGTTTTGACAGGTCGTGATTTTGCAAACCTTGTGACATGGTAATGACATGACTTTTTTTGTACCTAATGGAACGAGACCTTGACAGTGTACGACAGAAGTAGATTTTTTATATCAACAATAGTAGACCCGATTAGTCCCACCCAGAATATCTAAAAATAAACTGGCTAAGAGCATGTCGGGCCATGCTCGGTGTAGGCTTCTGTAGTTACCCTTCGGTGAAAATGGCGGGGTACACTTTTTCCTTTTAGAGTGATTTATTCTGAATATATTTATTTTACCAAAAGATAGTTTTGCAAGACGCATATTTGTTTTAAAAGGCCTATGCAACGACACCCCACACCCAAACAAACAAAACTTATATATTAATCAAATTTTAATTGTTAAAAGAGGTAAAGTACAATTTTCAATATGGTGGCTTTCAGTTTTGACATCTAATAAAGAATTGCACCAAAGCGAGCTGGGCTTGTAATAGGGACTTATTTACCAGTTCATTGAAGTGCCTAAGCTAAAAACACGTTTTCTGAGAAAGACTGGGCGTTTTTGCTGGTTCTCCATTGTACAAAAGTTTCCTACGCCACTACCTAAGTATTTTTTACTTGATTTTGATGGTAAAAGGCTAAAATTCACGGTTCTTGCTTTATTAGTAAATCTCGCAGCGTCAAATTACCTATGTATTTTTCGTTTTCAATGCTTGAAATGGATGTTTTCTTCAATATTCAAACTAAAAACTAACGAAACTAGCCCAATATCTATTCTATAAATTATAAATTCCCAATATAAATTCTAGCCTTCTAGCACTAACTGTCAGTGAACTAAGCCGAGCACGGACACACAGACGGACATAGCGAATCTATAAGGGTTTCTAGTTAACTACAAACCCTAATAAAATGGACCTTAGATGTTTTCTACATTTTTGTGATTAAGATTTCAATCCAATCTTATCGGTTTATGATAATTTTATTACAATTTAGTGTTATTACAACTAAAAGACAATTTGTTCCAGAAAACGTGAAATAATGTATATATATTTTATCGATATCCCTCACTATATACCTCCTATCCTATAGCTACGAGAAGGTACGAATCTGTATATCAGTGCCACTCATCCACGTCACCGGCATTAAGTAAGTTGTTTACATTATCTTTCGTGTTGCCGTTTGATCTAAATAATTGGCTGTCCTATTTTATTGACATAATTCTAATGATTTGAATACCAGTTGGATCAATAAGCTTGCTGAATCCTATTACTTTATGGAATTTTACTGTCGTCTTCAATCATTTCACGGTAAAAAAAAAGCTGCTTTAAGAAGGTATATGGCAGCTACTGTGGTAGCTTTTAGTAACAAACGTTGTTCATTAAAATTCTCAGCTATTTCATTACCTACTTGCAAAACTTATTCAGTTATTTTTATTGACAGTCTAAATATTCAATATTTACACTAACATTGATTCGAGCCACTTTAATAACACACATAACATAACCTTAACAAAATTTTAAAATTATGTAGGCTAACTATTCATTCAGCTCACATAATATTTTAGAATTACGTGACGATGCTATATGTCAAAAATTATCGATATCGACCATGGAAGGTAGAGTATGGAATGAAATCCCCATAGGCAGAACTGTTGCAAAGGTGTCCAGCTGTCAGCTATAAATAATAGCTAAGAACCTCTTAGGCGTTATTGACGGTGTAAAGTGCGCTGTCTATGATTTGATTTTTTTGACGTGATAACGTCTTATAAATTGATGAACATCGGTAGCATGCACGAAAAAGTGTCACGTTGTGGACAGATGTCCATGGTAACTCCTTCTTTGTATTATACTAAATAATAATAATTCAGTGATAATAATTCAATCCAATTCATAAATAAAAGTATGCAATTTTTCATCAATATTGTTGTGTTGTTTCCTTATGACGTTATCACGCAAAATTATCTTCCGTAAACCGACTGTACAGACAACCATTTTTTTTTTCAAATATTCTAGGTATTGTAGCGCCACCTATATAAGGTTTTTTGACGGACACGTTTTGGTACTTGGAGATTTCATTCCTTCCATAATATCGACATTATTTTCACGTCAACTCTAAACATATCGTAATGTAGGTAAGTATTTACCAGCTGGTATTTACTCGTATCTTATACCTTATATATATATTTCTGTTTGAGAAAGGTTGAGATTACGAATATCGAAAAAAACAAACAAATTAATGTGGATAACATCACAAGTAAGTGACTTTGGTGGTTAATATTTTGACCTTTCATTCTGAAAAAGGACCTAAATAAAAAAAGTGGCGGTGACATAATCGGACAGACAGACGTACATGACGAATCTATAATCTATGATCACATTAAGGCTATCCTTACGTTTTTAGGGTTCCGTAGCCAAATGGCAAAAAACGGAACCCTAAAAACGTAAGGAAAGCCTTAATGTGATCATATCAGTTTTTAGGATCACTGAAATTAAACACCTGCTCTACACAGAGATCAATTGTAAATAATAATAATTGTCAGTTCACATTTTAGTTTTTAAGTTTATGTAGATTATCACCTAAACACCACCATATTACAGTAAATAATTATAACCGAGTAAAGCTCGGTCGCCCAGGTATTATAGAATTGATATGACACTTCTACTATATATTTTTAAATCAAATTTCTATAATGAAAAGTACCTACCTACTGTATGTAATTGCATGATTTCTTTAGTAATTTAAATTGTATTTTTTCTTATGTAATCCATGTAATAGTTTGAAAACATATGTCCCGCCAAGTTTCTTGCCGGTCTCATATTGGGATATCCTCCTTCAATTGAGGAGGGGGGGGGGGGGGGGGTTTAAAACTTCTCTGGTCAGAGGTGTAGGGTTAGAGCTGGCGTAGTTTTATTTGACGTTCAAAAGCGCATTGTAATATGCCTTCTTGAATAATAAACTATCTTTATCTTTACTTATCAAAGCAGATTGTTACAAACCGGCTTGGGTTTTTATTTTTTAAACTATCTCGCCAACAAAGAAGGAGCAATACGAAGCTCACGTGTGTTTCAATTGCACGAAATTCATTCATGCTCTGAAGATACCTAAATCATATTTGTCAGGAAATATAGATGACGGGAGCGAATTTCACTTTATGAATAAAGAAAAGCGACAGACCGGACGCCACATTATGTACCGACCCTCTCACGAGCTCGACACGTGCCACCGCTACATGTTCCTTTAGTTGCCACCTCACACAACAATATTTCCGTTAAGAGGAAAGGGAATGACGGGTTCTTCATACAAACGTGGTCTCCATTACAAACTTCATACATTTTTTTTAAAGCTAAGGGCTCATTCCGATTGTGCGAGGACTCGCATTCGAATTTCATTACCTACATTGCGGTATTTGATCGGTTGGCAAAGTGGATGTAACCTAAATAGTCCGCAATGTAACTAAAATCGCATGCTAGTTCGCGCGCCGTCTAAATGAACTCTTACTCTTATAATAATTAGAAAATAAAAATAAAACGAAGAGGCATAGCTATTGTCAATATACTTTAAATTGTGTAAAAATAAAATTGCAAATTGTATGTGTTTAAATTTCGCGGTCGCTGCCGGTGAGTAAGGTTGCCAGAACTCAACGAGGGTGCGGAGTGTTAGGGTCGACAACACGCATTTAACTCCTCTGGAGTTGTAGGCGTACATAGGCTACGGAGACTGCTTACCATCTGGCGCGCTGTATGCTTGTTTGCCACCGACGTATTTTTTTCTATAATGTCAAAATCCAGGTAGGAAAGTGGTCATCCACCATTGTATTAAGGTCACGAACCTACGCCCTCGATCATTGGAAATAAATAAAATAGGTAAGTAACTACTACGTATATAAAAATCCTTATGTTGACTTAATTAAAACAAAATCACAGCCTGCACGAAATAAATTCAATTCAGCCTGTTTTGGACACAATTTCCATTTGATAAATCAGGAAAAACTTAAAAAAGAAAAGGAAAATGATCCCGACGTTACGAGCAAGTATTCCATATAAATTTTATAGGTGGTTATCCTTTCAAAAGTATGCTAATAAAAGCTGATTTTATGTTAGTCAACATCCCTATTATACCGCCTCCGCCTACTCGTACAGTGTTATTACTTTTGCTATACATTCCATATGAGTTTGAGCATTGTGCGTATAGTGCTTCCTCTCGCATGTTTACTCTAAACTATTACTACTACAACAATCGGGATACTTGCAGGTACTCTGACCTAACCAGTTCATTACGCTGCGTCCTCTTTGACGGCCTCAACCCAAGTGAACGAGCCTGTCCAACATTTACCGTGTCCCCACCACTTGCTAAAACTACCGTGTTGCCAACAGTATAATGTTATTTTCCCAACTACCCCTGTATTAATCGGGGTAACATAATAATGTTGTCACGGTATAATTATTATTTAACTGCAATCTTAAATGTAAACATAAATAAATCATGACATGCGTACGATACAAGTATAATAATTGAATGAATTTCTCAATTTAACATAATTATGGTGGTAGGGATTGCAATCCGGTCCGGCGGATCCGGTAATCCGGCCGGATCCGGCACTTTTCAGGAGCTACCGGATCCGGTAAAAATCACCGGATCCGGACCGGATCCGGTCAAATAAAAAAAACGCCTAAATACAGCACGCACTGTGCGGTTTAGATGAGGAAAAGGCGACGGATGAGAGGTATGAACTTGAACAGAGCACTAAACGAATGAAAACGTTTAAATTTAGTTAAATAAAAATATATTTATTATGACGATGACTGGGAACAGAAGTTGCCTTTCATGTTGGTGGCACGATACGACGATTACATAAATACTGTAATAGAAGGAAATATTAAACGATGGAGATGCCATGGAAGGCATTTGTAATTTATGCTAAAGAGAAGAAAAGAGTGTCATAATGTTGTGATAGGAGATTAAAAGTAAACAAATGAGCAGGATTAAGTCGGCAGTACTCAACCGACTAGAGCTGGGCTAATCAATATGTGTTACATGTGTGAATGAATATAAGATTGTAAGTTTGTATTGAAAACGAATGTATGAAATGAAATGATAACATTGATAATCTTTAGTTTACTTCGAGTTTATATATATATATATATATATATATGATAAAATATTGTTTATTTTCTATTCAAATTTGAGAGAGAATCTTTTGTATTTACAATTTCATCCAATCTTATGCAATTTCCTTAATGGTACATGCTACTCTACGTCTAGCCAATTCTTTATTTGATCCATGTAACTTTTCTTAAGGAGTCCCTTTCCGCGATGGATTTCAATTCTACACTCTATTATTTTTCACATGAGATCGTCGTGTCGTGTAAGTCGTGTTCCATTCCCTAAAATTTGACCAATATACTTTTCTGTAAATAAAAAAAAGGTAATTTTTTTAAATCATACAGACTACTACTTTTTGGGCAAAAAATGAGGGAAAATTTAATATCATTTTGGTTAATAGTAAAATATCTTATTTTCTTACTAGAATGGATGTCAACGTTACAAAGAATTCAATCAAGGAACAGTTACGAAAACTTGTCATTTCAAATAGTTCCAATTCCCACCCCACATCCCATTACCGGGCTTTGGAAACTAATCAAATTTATAATTGTAAACGAAAATTTGAGCACTTGTGAATGGTTATATATAATAAATGACCGATTTCATATTTGGGTTTTTAAGTGATATTGACAAGGTCACACTTTTTACTACTAAGGGTTATTTTATTGTTAAGAAGTTATTTATTAACTTCAAATTATAGATTTAGGAATACGTATTACGCAAAAAACTAAAAAATATGTCATTTAATTAATTTTGATATCCCTATACCAAACCGGATCCGGTCCGGCCGGATCCGGCCGGATTATGGCCAAAATCCAGCCGGATCCGGCCGGATTGAAAATCAATCCGGTTTGCAATCCCTATATGGTGGTGATCCTAGGTGAGGTAGCGCTTCTATCCTACGCCTGAATTAAGTTCATGAGCCGACTAATTAGTTGAAATTATTTACGAGAATACTTAATTTACGTACTTGAACTATTAATTGTATTTTTACCCCCAGCAGGACAGATAGATACATAATATGCATTTATAGAGCGAAAGGCTACCTATTTGTTTGCGAGTGTATTTTCGTGTTTGTGCATAAAAATTACTTAAGACGTTTTGTCACAGTTTTCAGTGAAGGGAAGACAAGGGATGGTTCTTTTGGTGTTAGTTTATTACACTAGGTGGCACTGTCATAATTTATTCCGATTATTTATTTATTTTTTATATTAATTCTAAATAGTAATTTAGAGTTATGAAACATGTCAAATATATAACGCCCACTACTTATTCTTATAACTAGTGAGTAAGAATACCGTGAATAATAGGTTAACTAGCGTAATTAGCAATATTATAAACAATAAAAACGAGCGTCTCCGCTTTTTTAAATAACCAATTAAACTTTTCCTCTTATCACCTTCCTATCAAAAACTTTGTGTCCCCGGCCGATTCCATCGACCTAATTACACAAAGTAAACTTTTCTCATAATCCAATAAAGTCACTCGCTCGATTACTGGTAATAACAAACAATATTGGTATACATATACATATGTATATTTGTAATCGGCTTATCATCTGGCTTTTGGTCTGGAAGCAAAAAATGACATACCTAGATAAGTTTCCTCCTAGTTTTTTTTCTCTTTAACAATTTATGATTAATATTTTGCACGACCAAATACGACAATACCTTTAATAGACTACTGATTTGTAATAAAGAGAAAAAATATTTCTTATGAATAAATGTCCTGTTCACGAACGTGGCCAAATGTGACAGTCCACATCAAAATGGACCTTATTACGGTCGGCGCTTACACCGTTATTAGCGGCGCATCAATACTAATGCGGCATTACGCAACGTAAGCGCCGCCGGCCGCCATAAGGTCCCTTTTGATATGGATCGTCATAAATGATAATGGAAAATTGTCCCAAATAAATAATTCAGTTTTCTTCCCTTGTCTTTTAATGTGTCTTCCATTGTAGTGTATGTGCTTAATGAAGATCGGAATGGCGTTCTAGTGTTCATAAAATAGTAGATGAATTTGAGCAGCAGCGACCTAAGCCCTCCTACACGTAGGTACTCGACATCGTACATTCCACCCGTAACTCGACTGTTGCGCAT
The DNA here is from genome assembly GCF_033807575.1 of Cydia pomonella. Classification (NCBI taxonomy): domain Eukaryota; kingdom Metazoa; phylum Arthropoda; class Insecta; order Lepidoptera; family Tortricidae; genus Cydia; species Cydia pomonella. The sequence goes on along the minus strand of NC_084704.1, from coordinate 27,685,264 downwards.
CACGTGACCGCGTCTAGACGCGTCTTCAACACAAAGTTTGGTTTTGCGAGCCACATTAAGAGACATTTCATAATACGGATAAAAATTGTTGATGGAGATGGAATCACCATTGCCGGATATGACAAGGAAGATTGATTTTGATTGATAATGAAAACAATACTGGCTTTGCAAATCAACCAATTTTGAATATACATAGGTATAGTTACCTACTAGTTAAAAATAATAATGGTGTAATTTATTTTACGTTAAGGAATAAAAATACAACCGTCGTAAAGAATATCCATGGTGGATTTTGGCCGCGTGGTTTGTTCTTTAATCACCCAAGGCAATTTTTGTATCAAAGTACCCTTTACCTAGCACAAATCTTTACAGGCAGATTTAATTTATTTAATTCAAAGTCTGGAGTTATTTTAAACGTTCGCCTTTTTCCGACTTATCCTGGTTAATTGTAGATGATTTAAAACGTTATTCTAAAATGAGATTTTTTTCCCGCCTAAGCCAAACAAATTTTATCTGATGTCGATACTGGTTTATCAGGAGCTTGCGTGCTTGCTTCATGTCATCGAGCAATTGGTAATTTCACAAGTTGTAGTTCCGAACTAGCGGCATTATTGAAATAAGCGTAGGTTTTTAGTTCATTTGGCCTTAGCAGCTTAGGTACTAATTACGGAAGTGACCAAATGGTTATTATTATTTCAAAATGGTTGCTATATGCCACTGACATTATTGCGTAACACCAGCTCGTCAGCATACCCCTGTTTGGCGGCGGAATTATGTACCAGTGGCACTGGTGCTGGTCCAATGCCAGTGGTTCATATATTTATGTTATCAATATCGATATGAAGCAATTTTAAAGTCGTAATAATAAATATGACTCCCCTTCGAAGTAAATGCTATAAATTAAAAGCGTCAGCACTTTTATTACCTACTTGCAAACCTTTTTCCGTTAGTCTTATTGAAATTATAATAGTTTAATAGTACATTTCAATAGAGGCCGGGAAACGAAGGGATGCAGGCCAAGTAGATATAGACGGATGGGGATACACGGCCGGCAACCCTTTCCTCGCCGAGATTTGTATAGTGCTTTTCTCAAACTTGCAAAGTCATGTTGTCATGCTCATCAAGCTGTATATGAATTTAATGTGAATGTTTTTTTTTCCAGATACGGCGAAGGTCCAACATGTGCTACTTCAGCATAATAGTGATCATATTCGATGTTGTGCGTGTGTGAAGTGAGTGTGTGTAAGTGAACGAGTGTGTCTGATGATCCCGCGTCTGAATAGTGGTCGTCAAAATGAAGACGCATCGGTTTTGGAAGATACCCCTGTTTCTGCACATGATGGTGGTGTTAGGTAAGTGAAATTGATCACGATTCATTATGAAGGGGTTAACAGCAGCACCAAATCGACGTAACACACAGTCATGGGTTGTGTGGTTTGTATTATACATAGGATAGTGACTTTATTATCGATAGAAGTCACTTATTAGTTATGAATTAGTTACTGGTATTAATATTAACAAAAATAATAATAATATTATACCGGTATACGAGCGTGGGGGATATGTTACAGTCCGAGGCGGTGAAAAGGAAAATAGCATGTCAATGTCAGTCTGTCAAATGGTCAGATGGAATGAATAGAATAACTCTAAACAAATTATTTCAACGAAAAGCATTTTGAATATTATCGATGTGCGAGTTTTCTTCGAAAGGCTACACTCTTAATATCGCCGGCTGAGAATACGTTAAATAGTAAACATACCTATTTGCCTAAATGATAAATAAGTTGAATAATGACTAAATATAAAACTTTTCGAAAACATTTTTTTTTTTGTATCTTTTCGCTCTTCTGCAAACCAATGTAAGTGGCGTATGGCACAAACGTCTTCACACATACGCCCTTTTATCTGTACGGTATTTTTTACAGATTATCAATATCTTTACTGAAATTTAAAACAGTAAATAACATTTGTGACATGTCTTTTGCATAAGTGATGAAATTTGCGATCTCTAGTACCTTAACTAGAGAGTTCGCACCGCTCCCAGAGTGTTAACATTCATTATCTCTTACAAAAACGTGACTCTCTAAACTTTGACAAAGTACAATTCAGCTTAATTGCTGTTTAAGTTATTGTCGCCGTGCGGCTAAGCCACGAGACCAAAATGTTAACAACTCCACAGTTGCTCAACCATTAGGTCAGTAGGTACCAAAGAATTGATTGTAATAAAGAGATAAAATCCAAGAAAAAGCGTGCTTTTTAGTTTGCCGTCCAAAACAGATGGTACCGTACTACGCTATATGTTTTGCGGTCACTGAATTGTCAAACGTCAACTTTTGACAATCAAAGTTACCGCAAAATGTAGGGAGCTGTACAGCGCCATCTCGTTTACCTGTCAAATTAGAAGCACGAAATTGTCTTAGATTTTACGCATCTTACTCAATCAATTTATCTTTGGTAGGTACATACTTATTTAAAAGACTAGACATATAGTTCTCGTTTTTACAAAATTCGTTTGTGATTTTCCCACACCTAGTCTTTTTAAACGTAATAAAAATAACTTACCACTTACTCACTTATATTCACATAAATTTGTATATTCGTTTGTAGATATCATATGAAAATATGAATAAGGTATTGAACTTGTTTAACAACTCTTAATAGAGTAAATAGTAATAGAAACAAAAAAACTCGTCGAAAAGTTGATATTTACTAAATGGTAAATAATGTATGTAAGAATATGCAATCAACATAAATTTGTTAAATAATATAGGTAATATGCTAAATAGACACCCATCAAAAACATTTTCATGTAAAATGTTGCCCGACCGCCAAGCCACATATTTTAACTAAAGTGTAGTTTGTGAAGTTAGGGCTTGTAGAGTCAGAAGCTTGGTTCTACAAGAGATCTGATAATTTTTTGACATTGCGAGCCTTATGGTTTCGTCTTGGCAAAGTTTTACATAAAAATGTTTTTGATGGTATTTCACTTCTTTTTGTAAGTTGCTTATAACAATTTTTCATCCCCTAATTTAAAGAGTTGGGGGTGATTTAGGTACTATTAAAATCCTGAAATACGTATCTATGGGCATCTTTTATACAATCTGGTTTATTTGATGATTCGCCATACAAACTTCAACTCCCTAATTTTCCTCCCCCTTTTCACTCTTTTTTTGGGGTTGAAAACTATTATATATCCTTACCCATAACAAAAACTATCTACATACCAAATTTTAACTGAATCGGTTCAGAGGTTATTGATTCCCCATATAATATTCCAACCCCCTTTTCACCGCTTCAGGGGCTAAAACTTTCAATGTTTCGAATTTTTTTGTTGTTTGTGTACTAATAGTATCCTATATATCAAATTTCAGCTTCCTAGGACTTCAGGAAGTACGTTAAGGGTTTTGATGATCATCAGTGAGTGAGTCAGTGACGAAATCGGGGTTTTTTAGTTATGAATAAAATCTAAAGTATGAGAGCTGCAATTCAACATTTTTATGCTAAATTAGTCCACTATTGAGATTAAATTCCAAGAATTTTGTTAATCTGGGATAATCCGAATGCAAGTTATGAGGGTTCAAAAAACGACGAAGTGCTTCGAGAAAAGGTAGGTAGTGCCCTTGCGCTTCGCTTTGCTCGTCTTGGCGGGGGCACTACCGTGCCCCCAGATATCTACCATCATAAGTATACCTCTTTAAATTCTTTCTGTCTTTCAAGTTTTACTCGGTCTCTAGGCTGCTGTTTCCTAAACTGTGTAATGGACAACATACTATGAGCGTCTCAAGTTAATGCTCCGTATATCGTGTGTACTTTAAAAGCAGTGTTGACTTGATAAATGACTGTTGTAGCCCTTTCTTCGGAGTGCGTAATTTACCCGCCAGTGTGGTGCGTTAATATTTAAGAGCAAAGCCACTTCTGTTGTGTGGGCGATGAGTACCTAACAAGATTGAGCGAGGGAAAACGCGAAGCAGAGTAGCTGCGTAAACATACTACACAAATGGAAGAAATAATAATTCGAATTGAAAATAAATTTATTGTTAAATTGTAGAATTTTGCTCCTCCTCGTGCACTAGAATAGGCCTGAGGATCGTGAAAACTAAAATCGAAATTTCATATGACATAAAGGTAGTTTTTAATCCGGTTATTCATCCCTGAAGGGTGTCAAAAGGGAGGTGGAATTTAATATGGAAGTGGTATATGGAAACAAAAGTTCGATTAACAATTTAGGTAAAAATATCGTCATTTAGGGAACGGGGAGTTAACTGTCAGAATGGAAATAGTACAACAAATTCAAAAAATCCCACTTAAAAACGTATTTAGAAAGTACAGAGCTCTAGAGCAAATGCGTATAATTTTCTGCACACTTTTTAAACAACAATGATCCACTTTCAGAGCATGAAAAATAAAAACTATAAAAACACATACAAGAATAATACAACGTAATCTTTGAAAGTAATTATTGACATTGTCATCTCTTATTTCCCGCTACCGCAACGTTGCACCAGCAACACTGCTGAAGACATCAGTGGCCTTCACTCTATCAAAGCACTGTTTGAAACGGCTACTATAGTCCTGTGAATCCAAGGTGCTTGAATTCCGTTCTACCTGTATTGTTTTTACATACACTTAGGAGCAAAACTGTCCCAATAGTAGCATATTATTAGAATGTGGAGCGGTTGATGACGATCAAGGGGTGGGGTACATGGTTAATACATAACAGTACTCCTTGAAATTTTCTAAAAATCGGCCTAATATAATATGATGTTTTTTTTGTAATTTCGAATCGAAAAGTAGAAAAAAAAACACATTTTTATTTTTTCCAATATTTCTAGTTCCTCCTATGGAAACTCCAAATAGAGAATTACAAAATTACGCGTTGTCCCGGCATTTTCTTCCACGGCTCATGGGAGCCTGGGGTTAGCTTGGCAACTAATCCCTAGAATTGGCGTAGGCACTAGTTTTTACGAAAGCAACTGCCAACTGACCTTCCAACCCAGAGGGTAAACTAGGCCTTATTGGGATTAGTCCAGTTTCCTCACGTTTTCCTTCACCAAAAAGCGACTGGTAAATATCAAATGATATTTCGTACATAAGTTTCCAAAAACTCATTGGTTCGAACCCGCGGCCGGATTGAAAGCCGCATGCTCTTACCGCGCTGGTGGCCCAGCCACCAGTGCTTCTTCTAAACTACGGCCCTGACGTTTGTATGAAAGCCACCAGCACTTGAAATATGTAAATGTAATAATAGTTGGGCATAAGTTTCCAATGACCAAATATATTGACGTAAACGCAGCCACACGTGATCTGGTAGCTGCCCTCAGTGCCCCATTTAAAACTCCACTACGTACCCTTCATAAGGTAATGCATACATATTATTTAACACACTATGTCGAATTTTATTAAAGTTAAAATATTATATTCAAGAAAAACTTACCGAAAATCGACTTCGATGGTATGGCCACGTCAAGAGGCGACCACGAGACCGCATGACAAGAAAGGTACTGAAGATGAGTGAAAAGCCTAGGGGACGCGGCAGACCCCAGACAACATGGATAGGGCTTGTCCAAAGGAACCTCAAAAAAGCGCAACTAACACCCCAGACGACCCAGCTCAGGCCAGAGAGCTGACCCCAAGTAAATCGGGTAAAGCTAGGAAGAAGAAGAAGAAAGTTAAAATATTATACATATATAAAAAGAAATGAAATATCAAAAGATATACAGTGTGCGAATTCAATTCGGACAAATATTTAAACACACTGAAAATATTAACCATACAAAATAATTCGGACCGCAATGTAAAACAACACACGAGTTACGACCTTTTTAAAGTAACTGTCAACGCTCGTTGGCACTGTTGTTGGCAGTTACTATAAAAAGCTCGTATCTCGTAATGTCATGTCGTGTGTCAAACTTAAAAAAACTTCTTAATTATAATACACGGATAATTTGTTTACCTGTTTTATGTATGAGTATTGGATTTATACACTGTATTAGGATTGAAACTTTTGTATTAATAAAGTCACTCTTCTGAGGTCTGAACTAAACTTTCAGGATACCTACGTTTATTAAGATACAATGGTAGTGAATTTCCAAAGTTTACCTAAACTGTAGTAAATTATACAATATTTTTTAAAGTTAACAGGCTTTTATTTTTCCAGTCAAAAAGCTTTTAGGCTTATAGCGTGAAACCATCGTATTTAACAGATTAGTAAGCATGATTTGCAAATTGAACGAACAAATATGAAAATAGAAAAAAAAAATGTTTTCTTGTTATTATTTAAAACAAAATACGCTATCTATACTCTTATTTAATCGTGTAAAACTTAAAATTCAAAAATGATTAGTCCGAATTTATTGACGATCCGGTTATCATTTAGTTTTAAGTTGACAAATTTAAATTAATTTTTTTAGGGAGATAAATTAAGGCCATAGTAAGGACTAATACCAACTTCTTCCACTTGACTCCATCCAACGTCGGGCAGTTCGTATTGTTGGTGACCCCGATCTCACAGTCGGTTTGGAACCTCTCAGTCTTAGGAGAGACGTTGGCTCTGTGCCTGTTCTACCGTCTGTACAATGGGGAATTTTCTGAAGAACTTTTTGAGTTGGTGCTACCGTCGCGTTTTTATCACCGCACCAAAGAAACAAAGTTCATCCTCACTTTCTCGACACGTGGCAAACCAAGAACAAGCGAGCATCTCGCTCGTTTTTGCCCAGAATGTGCAAGTTGTGGAATGAGCTACCTTCTGAGGTGTTTCCCTTGCGCTATGACATGGGGCTCTTCGAGAAGCAGGTATTTAGGGTTCTCAAAGGTTGGCAACGCATAAGTGGCTCCTTCGATGTTGCTTATGTCCATGGGCTGCGATGACTGCTTCCCATCAGGCGGATTACAAAAAAAAGGACATAGGAATGGTTTTATATCAATAATCATCTTCCTATGCAGACGAAGTGTGTGGACAGAAGCTAGTGATTAATAAATCCTCTCTCTGCGGCCTTGACCACCGACAGCTTGGGGCTTGCCCCGCCGCTGGCGGCACGCTAGGTTAAGTTTTTGATACTATGTTTATAAGTATTTTATATTATTTTTATATCCATATTGTAAAAACCTAACATAATAAGAAAATAAATAAATATAAAAATAAAATGTTTTATTGCACACTAAACTAAAAATAAAATAAAAATGGTACAGAATTTAAAAAAAGTATATATTGGTAGGTAACAAAAGGTGAACCTATCGGTAAACAGGGATCTTATAAATCATAAATCATTTATTTGCTTGAAAAGGGTACAGTTATAGATGTTCACATTTGTTGTTGTCTCTTCCAGACAACCTTCAGATTGTGAAATGGTACTATCTGAAGGATCATGACTGTAGGTTTTGTAGGTCCCTTACCTATTCTATTGCCAAATCCACAGGGATTTGGAATTTATTGTAAATAAACCACTTGCTCCTATACACCGCTAATAGTTTTAGTATTTCATATTACTTTATGTTAAGTAGGTAACTAAATATCGCCCAATTAAATTTGTATCAAGCAGAAACATCAGTGAACGATGATATTGAGCTTAGAATAAATTCAAAAGTGGAAAAATGTACTGTCTTGGGTGAGACTTGAACTCATGACCTAGATCATGAGCCCTGTGCTCTTCCATCTGAGTCAAGACCTCAACCAAGTTAACCAACATTTATTCTAAGCTTTAATATCGCCCGTCGCATCACTGAGTTATTTTATTCAAAACTGTATATCTTGGCTGTGGATACCAAAATCAGAGTGTACAACACATAAATAATATTCTTCATATATAATATTTACGTTGTAACTACTGATGTCGACAAGCAGTCATTGTTCGAAACTATTATTGTTACAAATTGTATGTACTTACAGTAAAAGTAACAATCTAGCGTAGAAACTTTCATGGAGGGGTGCATAATAAATATGTAAACTACATTAGAACTTATTTACAGATTGCAGCTGTCACTAAGTTGTGCGATTTACGAGTCAGTCAATCGGTTACCATTCCATCGTCGATACGTTATTTCGGTGTCTACAAAAACAGCTCCATTTGCAAATTTATTAGCAGACGATTTTTCAGAAAATACCTACATTAACCTTTACCAAATCATTTACCATAAACCAAACTTGGTCGGGGCTTCAAAAACATCAATGTTTGGACAGATGAGTAAAATTCCGGGAACGGGAATAATAAAACAACATTTCAAATGTGTTCACGTGCTTCGATCGGAAAACTTCTTACTCACGTATTCGTACAGGCAAACTTTGCCGAGGGGCCTAACTAAATTTATCCGTGCGTCCCGACCATTAGCGACTTTCTGCCTTAAAGATCTGTTTCCTGGTTAAAAGTGAACTGACAAAAGACAGCAGTAAAACGTCCTGAATATAATACCACATATATTCAAAGTGAAAGTCAATATATTCTTTACTAAAATTGGCCTAGCAACAAGAACTTTTTAAGTGTAAAATTTATAAATATCATCATAATCTAAATATCAGAGCAATTTATGGATGCAGTTACATATTATTGTTCTTAAAAACATTGAATTATTATAGAAATGTCAAAATAATAATAAGAATTTCACAAAAGGATCGTCAAACACCAAAATTTCACCAAGCTTTCTAGAATAAAATCTAAATGTCAATAAAAACGGATTACCTTATATACATTGAAATTAGGGATTGCAATCCGGTCCGGCGGATCCGGTAATCCGGCCGGATCCGGCACTTTTCAGGAGTTACCGGATCCGGTAAAAATCACCGGATCCGGTAAAATAAAAAAAACGCCTAAATACAGCACGCGCTGTGCGTTTCAGATGAGGAAAAGGCAACGGATACGAGGTATGAAGTTGAACAGAACAAAAAACGTTTAAATTTATTAAGATAAAAATATATTTATTATGACGATGACTGGGAACAGAAGAGGATTTCTTCTTCTTTCATGTTGGTGGCACGATATGACGATTACATAAATACTGTAATAGAAGGAAAAATGAAAAGATGGAGATGCCATGGAAGGCATTTGTAATTTATGCTAAAGAGAAGGTTAACGTCGTGTCATAATGTTGTGATAGGAGATTAAAAGTAAACAAATGAGCAGGATTAAGTCGGTGGTACTCAACCGACTACAGTTGGGCTCATCAATATGTGTGAATGAAGAATATATGATAATATTGATAATCTTTAGTTTTCTCCGATATATGTATATATATGATAAAATATAGATTCTTTTCTATTCAAATTTAAGAGAGAATCTTTTGTCTTTACAATTTCATCCAATCTTATGCAATTTCCTTCATCTCCTGTACATGCTACTCTACGTCTAGCCAATTCTTTATTTGATCTATGTAACTTTTCTTAGGGAGTCCCTTTCCGCAATGGTTTTCAATCCTACATTCTATTATTTTTCGCATGAGATCATCGTGTCGTGTGTTGTTCCCTATAATTTGACCAATATACTTTTCCATAAATTAAAAAGGTACAATTTTTTTAAGACATACAGTCTACTACTTTTTCGGACAAAAAATTTAGAGCAAGATAATACTTGAGCGCATTTAATATCAAAATTGGTTAAAAGTAAAATATCTTCGTTAAAAGTAATAAATAATAGTAAGCGTAGGAGTTGAAAATAGAGTTCCGGTTACTCTTGTTTGCCGCGATATCTATTGTCGAGTAGCAGTACTGAGAGTTCCGCTACTCGATGCTAGATGTCGACTACGAAAATAATAAGCGTTTTGATAACAAAACTGATGTATGGAGTGAGCACTCTATGTACTTCTTATTTCTCTATGCTAGAATGGATGTCAACGTTAGAGTTTGTGAGGAAAGAGAAGAGTCGTGGAATGTATGGGGCCCAATACATTCCACGACTCTTCTCTTTCCGAACAGATTCTACAAAGAGTTCAATCAAAGAACAGTTACGAAAACTTGTCCTTTCAAGGAGCTCCAATTCCCACCCCACATCCCATCATCAGGCTTTGGAAACTAATCAAATTTATAATTGTAAACGAAAATTTGAGCACTTTTGAATGGTTAAATATAATAAATTACCGATTTCAAATTTTGTTTTTAATGTTATATTGACATTGTGACACTTTTTACTACCAAGTTCTATTTTATTGTTAAGAAGTTATTTATTAACTTCAAATTATAGATTTAGGAATACGTATTACGCAAAAAAGTAGAAAAATATGTCATTTAATTAACTTTTATATCTCTATACCAAACCGGATCCGGTTGGATCCGGCCGGATTGAAAACCAATCCGGTTTGCAATCCCTAATTGAAATATCAATTTCATCATGTTAACATAATATTATCTATTTTTTATTCAACAAGTAATATAATAAAAAACAGTAAAATTAGGCCTTAAAGTAAAAATTAAAAACTAAACTTTTAAATAAACTATAAATAGAAAATTTGCCCCAACTCGCCGTCTATTGGCAGCATGTCCAGAAGGCTGGCAGCATTGCCGTGTTGTATGGCAATGCTGATCCGCTGTGCTAGATATGACTCAGCCCTCTGGCCACGTGTCAAGTCCACTAACCTGCGGCTACATTTTTTGAAGACCCTGCAACTCTGGGGCCCTGGGGGTAAGGGCGCTTACCCCCAGGGCCCCAGAGTTGCTTAGTTGTTTTCAGTCACACTTAATCCCACGCTGATTTATTCATCATTCATGTAGTCTTGTATGCTATAAAGGCTTTAGAAATAAGCAAACTTTAGATATTAATTTGTATGTCTTACACAATTTTAAACGCATCTCTAAGTGAGTCTCTATGGTTCATTTTATATATTTTATACATTGGATGAAATAGCGTAGATATCTGTTATCAGAATTAACATCAAATAACTAAGAAGCTAAATGGACTAAAATATTCACGCCGATTGAAAATGAAACCTTTTCACCAATAAAACCATCAAACGCGATTACGAAACGTTTAGCGAAAACAGAGTCTCTTTAGGTGAATCTTAAAGTTGTAAAGACCGAAGTTCAATGAACATAGAATTTTAGGAAATTGCTCCATAAGTCTGTTTTATTCCCAATTTGACACAAGAATCCAACTAAACGAATGACAACCTCAAGCGCTCTTAACAGACTCATAATCTGCTTAAGTTGCGTCGACGAAGTTAATTATATAATTTAGCAGTCCAAATTTTACTTTCTTAAGGACGCCATAACAAAATAATATTTTATTTTTAATGAAATGTTACTCTAAGATTTAATTTACATTTTTAATTGTTACGAAGAGTACAAAAGCCACATAGACTAGACATAATTTATTTTCTTTAAGCAGCGTAGAATTTCTACGAAAATAATATTTATATTGCTTGCCCTCACCGTTAAGCCGAAATCAGGCAGCGATATACATGTCTGTAAGTGAATAACGAAAGAGAATCACTGGAGCAGAAACAGGTCAATGAAGATAAAAGGATATCTTAGACGTGTTCCTGAACCTATGGCTGAGACCGTTAAATTAACATGTCACAGGAGTCACAAAAGGAGGCTTGACTTTCTTCCTCTAGTCGCAAACTCGAAACATCGTAATGTAAGTAATAGAATTATGTTTTGTTTTTAAATCACTAAAAATACCAATATAAATGATAAAGACGATAATATGATTTCTTTGAAATTTAAGTAGGTACATACTATTTAATTTTATGTTACTACTGATAACAGTGTTGGCCGAACGTTAATTAGAATTGAAAATATTGAAAGTAAAACCGAAACGGACGGTTACAGTTTACGGTTCAATTTGTAATGGTTAATTTTGAATATTTTATATTATAAATTAACATTCAAATCAACACTGACTGATACTATGTGCTCAAACGAATAATAGGTTTTGAAGACCGAATTGTTATTATTTAAAAAAAAATTGTAAGTTGAGCTCTTTTATGAAGGTATTTAGTTATTCACGATTAATCTGAGAGGTAATTAGACAAGTTTACTAAATGAGGTGGCTCTATTGTTACAACTTAATTAGGCTCCATTATTGTTTTCACCTCCATCGTATTTCAAAGTCACACCAAAAAGGGAATTTCCTTGAAGATTTTACTTTAATAGAACACTACGATTGCTAAGAGCAGCTTCAATCCGTCATTAGGTGACTAATAACGGATTACATAGCAGAATACCTAAATCCGATTTACCAAAGGTTGATACAACTATAATGCTCGGATTCACCTAATCTTTAAACACCTAAGTATGAATTATTTAAGGATTGACAGGCGAGAAACTGCACACGACCGGGATTAGTGGCGACTAGTCGTGTTGGTGGCCAAGATACACTTTGAGCCAGAGGAGTAGGATCAATTAACCTAAACTGATAACACCTAATGAACTAAATACCTAATGTACGTTTTACCTGAGCGAAGAATACTTATGCACCTAAAGTCAGGCCCGATGTCAGGCCCGAGAAAGAATATTGTTCCGTTTCACCAAATATCAGCCCATTGTTTACAATATTTGAAATGTAAAAAAATGGTTCATATGCAAAAATATCAAACATTGAACATTTTTGGCAATTAGAGACAAAGTATTTTTTACATTTCAAATATTGTTAACGATGTGCTGATATTCCGTGAAAACAAATTATCAGGCCCGTTATCGGGAAGTGTGTATTGGCGCTTAAGGTTGATTCACCGAATGCAAGAAATACCTAAAGATCGTATACCTAATAAACGAATTACCCAAGCTTGATACATCGAATTAACGAACTATATAAACGAAAACTGAGCTAGATATACTTTACGAACGAAATACCGAATGGACTAAATATCTCAAATTGACTAAACTATTTGAGAAAAGTAGTATTTTTTATTACTTTTTCAAATATTTCTTATCGCGAAGCGAAGGTCACCGTTTCAGTTTAGGAAAAATGTTTAGTAATATGTCCCAATGTTTTCCTCCAGACGTCTTTCGACCGATTCTCGTGAAATGTGTTGACAGAAATGTAACTTGTGACTGGTATGCATAATTAAAATAGCAATTTCAAAATATTTATACGTAAACCGCTAACGAGTAATATTACACAAATAATCCACATATTATTTTATTTCAAATAGTTTTCTTATTAGGTATTCCCTTTTAGGGCCCAGTAACAGTGATAGTGCTATCTCATTTACTCCGATAAAAATAGACAGTGTGCGCTGATGCGTCGTGCTTTGGCTATTGACAGCCTCTTAAATATTAAAGATATGTTTTCAATGGTAATGACACTCGTTTCCCCTGTCACTATTTTGGGATGTATTCATATTTTAGGCCAAATCAAACTTACCCTTCGATATCAAAATTATATCTAATCGCCTGTGCGTCTCGCTCGCACCAATACATGTTACGAAGAAGTAAATACGAGCGAAATGTACTTATGCACGAATAATAACTAATTGCCATTATTTAGATATTATTTTGATGTCAAAGTATACGTTCTAATTGGCCTCCCAATAGTCTAAACTAAAGGAACCAAATAGCTAACCAAACTAGGCGGTATGTTGCCTATAAATTTTTATGGCTGTTTTATGTGTTCCACCCTCGGCATCGTATTGCTAAAACTATTGAACCGATTTTGGTGAATTATGTATGTAGGGTACATTTTTAACTAACTTCCAATGACGTTTTACGAGTATACGAAAAAATCCTTGGGTTAAATTATAATTGAGGTCAGAGCTTTACATGCCTGTTTTTTTTAATACTACGCCTGATGATATGCAGTCTCCGTAGACAATAATCTACGCCTGAAACTCCAGATGAGTTACATGCGCGTTACCAACCCTAACACTTCGCACCCTCGTTCTCTGTGAAGTTGTAATGGTGGTCCCACACTGACTGGTATGTATGTATGTCACTTTATTGCACATAAACAGGTTAACATAAAAAAGACAAAACAAAATAAAATAAATGTTATTTACAAAATGTATGTATATAACGGCATATAACATTGTGCAACAGAGACAAAATAATAAAACACTATGAATAATATCATATTATCCCTGTCACACGATGATGTTGTATAGGTAACAGACATTATAGGGATTTAACAACGAAGTAACTATTCTGTTGTTATATCACAATATCTTTAGCCTATATTTATTGTGAAATTCTAATACGACACTATGATTACATTTTCTGTGATACCTACTATTTTTTTTTTATGGTAGAGGAGGCAAACGAGCAGACGGATCACCTGATGGTAAGCGATTACCGCCGCCCATGGACACCTGCAACACCAGAGGGGTTGTAAGTGCGTTGCCGGCCTTTGAGATGGGAGTACGCTCTTTTCTTGAAGGTTTGAAGGTCGTATCGGTCCGGAAATACCGCAGGCGACAGTTCATTCCACAGTTTAGCTGTGCGAGGCAGAAAGTTCCTGGAAAAACGCACAGTTGAGGACTGCCAACCATCTAAGTGATGAGGATGGAAATGTTGTCGCGTAGGGCGATGGCGAAAAGAAGCGGCAGGGATTAATCCGAACAATTCCTCGGAGCACTCCCCGTTGTACATGCGATAGAAAATGCAGAGCGAGGCCACATCTCTACGCAGCGCCAAGGAGTCAAGCCGATCCGAAATACACTGGCAGTCGACAATTCGAGTCGCTCTTCGTTGGATGCGGTCCAGAGGGAGAAGCTGGTACTGGGGTGCCCCTGCCCATAGATGAGAACAGTATTCCATGTGCGGGCGCACCTGCGCCTTATAAAGCTGTAGGCGTTGGGCCGGTGTGAAATACTGTCTCGATCTGTTGAGCACACCGAGCTTTTTTGAGGCTAATTTAGCCTTACCCTCTATAGATGGCCGCGGAACTGGACTTCACTCGAGATGTCGACGCCAAGGATTCCGATACCGGGTGTGGCAGTCAGGGGAGTGCTCTCAAAACGAGGTGCTCTCAAGACTATTTATGGCAGTGGTACAAATATGATTGTTTCATATCGAAGTAGCACAAGGTTGGGTACATATTTATTCTATAATTGACGCCCAATAAGACTGACCCATCCACGTTTAAAATAGGTACTTAGTTTTGTATTAATTTCAACACACTTTGTCCGAGTTCAAAAAGCGTCCACTTTACGATTTCAAACAGTGGCAATTAAATTAGAAATCATTTTCCAACAACAAATGCCGCACGCGTGGGATTCTCGACAGTGGACAGTTCCCGCCCACCTCGTGCTAGTTCAAAGTTTCCCTGTTAAGGGACCGGTAATAAAATTACGCGCAATTTATTCCCCGGGCTGGCCATTTGGCGCACCCGCGCTGCCTTTCAAAGTGATTCCAGTTAAATCTTCCCGCGCTAGAAATAGAAGCCCTGGAAGAAACTTAGACGACTTGACGACGTGTGACCTGATTCTTGAAGAATCTTGATTTCGGGATCGGTTGTTGCGACGTAGGTAGATAATAAGTGTTATAGCCTTATAGCTCACTTTGTATAGAAAAGCTCCTTACCCGACTGAATATGAAGAAAGGCAATTTTTTTTTTATACCACGACGGTGGCAAACAATCATATGGCCCGCCTAATGGTAAGCATTCACCGCAGCCTATGGACGCCTTTTTTTATACCACGACGGTGGCAAACAAGCATACGGCCCGCCTGATGGTAAGCAGTCACCGTAGCCTGCAACTCCAGAGGTGTTACATGCGCGTCGCCGACCCTTTAAAAACCTGTACACTCCTTTTTTGAAGAACCCCATACTGTAGACCCTCGGGAAAACCTCGGAAGGGAGCTCATTCCACAGCCGGAGCGTCTGAGGAGGAAATTCCTCTTGAACCGCACAATACGAGACCATTTAGGTTCTAAGGTGTGAGGATGAACACCCTGCCGACGGTGAGTGGTGCGGTGATAGAAAGTGGCCGTTGGCATCATGTCAAACAATTCCTCAGAGCACAGCCCATTGTACAACTAAACCTAACAATATACTTAAGTATCATTTGCATGTAAGTACTTACAGCGAGCTGCAAATGTGCAAATTATATATTAAATCAATTCATAAAGTGGTCATGCAATTTTGCAGCTTGGTGTACAATATGTGGTGCGAGTTCCTACATAATTTTGTCTGTTTTAAGTATTTTTGCATGCTCGGCGAATGTTTTTGTATAAGATTCAGTTTGATTTGCCTCAGCTGTGGGCTGTGGGAGTCATAACTATATAGACGATAGACTTAGTTAGGATCGACAGTAGTAGATATTTTTTTAACTTGTCAAAGATTGAGGACAAGTTGAACCAACAACCAGCCACGTACAAAAATGTATGCTATAAGTAATTTATTAGTATATTTTTTATGTTATCAAGTCGGTTCGATAAGTAGATACTTATCTATACGAAATATAAGATTTAATACTTCTTTCTCACTTAGCAATTTACTTTTCGAAGCGAATAAGCGATAGCGTGTTTGCTACGTCATGCTTTGATAAGAATCATTTAGATTCAACACAAAATAAGTCGTAAAAAATCAAATGAATGAAGTAATCACTTCCAGTTGGCAACGATTAGGTTACTAGAACGGGTAGCTGTCTGCATATTGTGTACAAAGCGGTGTCGCAGTCGATTTTAAACCAAATTTAAATTTCATGCGACAGTATTGAGGCCATGAAACACTTTTAGGTTTCGTACCAAAAAGGGGAGTCCAAGCGTTTGTCAAGAGAATTTTCTTAAGAGCACGTATCGAATTGAAATTAATATAAAATTCTCAGGTCTTTCCCTCAAAGCTGACAACAAAAATTAACTTCTAAGCCAATACAACTAAAATATACGTATGTTCATGTCGCATATTTCACACAAAAATATCTACTAACTTCTCGTTTACCCATCTATTTCCACCACGAAATTTGACAAGAAGTATTTTCTTATATAGTAGAAGAAAAAAAAAGTTAGAAGTGTTTCAATGTGAAAATGCGCTTCAGCGGTATTGACTGTACTGTAGGTACTTGTATGTTTATACTATATTTCTAGACATTGTACATATAATTGTTTGTAATTAATCAATTTTCTTTGACGAAATTTCATATAAATAAATCTAAATCTAACCACAGCATTACGAGTAAATAACGTTTCCATACCTTCATAATACCAGAAATCAATATGGTATTAAAATGTATGTGCTTTCACAATAACAATTCATTACTATAAATAAAACGAAGGAAATGTTGAAAACATTGTGGTTTTTAGGTGGTTTAAAATTTAATATTAGTTAACATTAAATAAACCTCTGAATTAACCACATGCGAAAAAATACAGCCATGAGTATTTATGTCCATTGCACTTTTTTATTTTTTAGTATAGCTGATGAATGTTAACCACCTCAATTGAAAAATTGTGGAACATTATTATAAAATTGGTATATTTCCTGTTATATTTGTACTCGTCACGACGTCGTCGACAACTTTCAATTTGCAATCACAGTACCTATCTAAGAAGTCCATGGCCATAAAATAATATATTGAATGCAATTTATATTTACAATTTTGTTTTTCATATTCCATTAAAAATAAATCAAGACAAAAATAAAGGCAAAAGGTTTTTAATAACCATAGAAAGCCGCATACGTACCGGTAAAATAAAAATCATAACTCTCCTTTTCGTTACCTTAGTCGGGTAAAAGTAAAATTAAATTATATTTCATTTGATAAAATAGTGCAATTTGGAATTCGTTTCACCGCTCAAGCAAAACGACAACTTCTAGAAAATATTTCAATAGTTAGTTACTTGTGTACTTACCGTTTTTTTTTTTGTTTTTTTTTTTTTTTTTTTTCAATCATGGTTTCTTTTTTTTTTTCTCATGCAACCAAATTATATGTATAGAACTAAATATTTCATATGACCAAAAATTCTCGAAATTTTAATAAGCACCTAAATTAGCTTAACGAGCTATATCGTTAATTACAAGGCCAAAGTTACAATAAGAGAGCGACAATGATATTATTAAAGTAGATTTTTAATATTTTAATTTAATAAGTACATATATTAATTGCAAAATGTGCAATATAGCTAAAGTGCAACATTTGTTTTTAAGAAATTATCTCTTTTATGTTAAATAAATATTTTATTTTACGAAAATTCTTTTAATTGGTATACAGTAAATCGACTGAATTTTGTACGATTACACCAAAAAATTGTCCTCCATCCATCGATGAAAAATGTTTTATTTGTTAATAATACAGGGTTCAATTGTAAAGGTTGGAGTCTTCTAGTAAGTATAAAATACCTGTGACAGAATTAAATAATAAACTATAATATAAAGAATATAATTATCTTTACTCAAATAACACAAATATCCATTTGCTGTTACGATTTGATGTATATCAACCACATCTATACCCACTCGTTTGATTGTTTTCGATTTTTGAATAATTATAAGAATTAGGAGGTTTTAAAAAAAAAAAATGGAATTCGTTCGCTTCTAAATTTAAAAATCGAAAAAATCAAGCAGCGGGCACAGATGAAAATACATCAGGGGGTTGTCGTTGAGATTCAAGATGGCGAAGACGTCTCGAGAATATTTTTTTGTGTTTTGCTCATTTATGTTGTTCAAAGTGTAATATTGATAGCTTATTATGCAGTGAACTATCGTGGAAGTGTGCAGTTAATGAAAAACTAATCTTGAAACGCGTTTAACCATGTTTTAATCAACATCCGGCAATCCATCGTGGCTTTTAGTAAAGTCCAGCTATCTCTTTACTAAAAGCAACTACTGAACAACGTCATGCTCTACGAGCACACTTAAAACTTGCAACGAAACTTGACATTGGCAAAATCATCATAGATTTGATGGAAGCCATATTTTAAAAGAAGAAGAAGAAAATACATCAAATTGTGTGAAAATGTTTTCCATTATGTCAATATCCAGAGGAAAATGAAGACTACCTTTGTATCGAAAAGTGATCGTCCCCTTTCCACTTAAATATTGTCTTCCATTGTTCCAATCTTGTTTCACGCAGCGTCCGTCTCACGTGACTAAAGCCATTTCTAAGTGAACCTCTAAGCTGCATTCTATTCGTTTTCACAAAGAACCCGGTGTAATTACATTTCTTGAAGTAATTACTATTTTCTTTGTCGAAGTATTTCTTGCTACTTGTTTCAACCTCTTCGCTGTACAACTCTTTGATGGGTTTCTTTCATTTGCGTGTACTTTCGTCTTAATTTTGTTAATAAAAGTTTTCTCTTTGGAGCCAAGTTATAAGTAATTTGTACAATCCAACTTATTAGATTACTAATAAATATGTGACATACCGATATATAATAAAACAGGATAATTACCCAAACAAATTATAAAAACCGTTTTTTTTTATAAAAAAAAAAACACGCATACTGTTTTTTTTTTTTTTTTTTTATTTATTACGAGCATTGGCAACTAGGCCATCAGCTCAAGCATGAAATACAAAAGTAACATAAGTACTTATAACTAATTCACATAAAAATGAGACACGAATCTAATAGTTACATGAGATATTTACAATATTTACAAACTACCTATAGTATGAGTAACAAATTGATAGATTACAGGATATAATTGTGGATATTTCATAAGGCCCTGTACTGAATTTGGCAGAACTTGCAAACCAGTATCCATACACATAGCAACAAACAATAACCTTTGTAAATTAAATGAAGGACAATGGAAAAAAATATGTTCAAGATCACATACATCAAAATTACAATGTGCACAAACAGCAGAATCACTTAGCTCTAATCTAAAAAAATGTGCGGGAAAACGAGCGTGACCAATGCGCAATCTACATATAGTTGTAATAAATGCCCTTTCTACATATTTTCTTTGGTATTCAAACCACGACTTGGAGCTGGGTGCCGGGACTATTTCTGCAAGCCATTTCCCTTTGACTTCTTTGGATTTAGACCATGAGTTATTCCAACGTCTAATCATAAGTTCTTTAACAAAAGGTACTAAATCGGATTGAGGTACTTTTAAATCACAAACTTGTATATCTTCTGTAGATTTGGCAAGCTTGTCTACTAGTTCGTTGCCAAAAATTCCTGAATGTCCCGGAACCCAGCAAAATTCAACAGTAATATTTCTATTCAACAAAGAACTTAAACAACTTCTCAACTTATAAATTAAATAATTTACAGATGCACTTACACATTTACTTTTAAGCGCTTGTAAAGCGCTCATCGAATCAGATAGAATCAAAAACTTATTTTTAGTTATATAATAATTACGAATATGTTCTAAAGCATAAATTATGCCTAATACTTCAGCCGAAAATACTGAAAAATAACTACTACATTCAAAAACTTTTCCTATGTTCAAAAAAGAGTCAAAAAATGCAAAACTGGTCCTATCTTTAGTTTTAGAGCCGTCAGTATATAACTTAACAAAATCAGTCTTATCATCAAGAAACTCCAAAAAGTCATATTTCGATTCAAATTTGACCAGTTCAACAACCACGTCTCGCATAATATCATTGTAATCATGTTCAAAACAGGGAAGCAAATTAGACCAATACACTATATCTTGAAATTCAAAGTTTAAATAAGTTATAACATCACTTATGGAAGAAGAATTAGGAAACGGTATTAAATTATAATTTGGAATATTGATATTATTTAAGTATCTATAAATTACTTCGTTACCACGACTAACTAATTTAAGAACATACTTGTCAGTGATGTAACATCTGCGTACAAATAAAGGAACAATGCCAGCCTCTATTTCCAGAGAATTAATTGGAGATGACATCATAGCCCCCGTAATAATTCGTAGGGCCCTATTTTGGATAATATCTAGTTTCCTTAAAAGATGGGTATTCGCATCAGCAAAAAACATACAACCATAGTCAAAATGACTTCTAATTGTCGCGATATATATTGTTTTAAGGACCTTAGGGTCTGCACCCCATTTTACTCCAGTTAACGACTTCAATATGTTTACACCCAGTTCAGCTCTTTTAGAAATTGAATCAATATGAGTTTTCCAAGAAAGATCATAATCAAGAAATAGGCCAACGTATTTGACAAAAGACTGAGCAGGAATAACGTTAGAATTGTATAAAACTTGAGGATAATGTAATCCATTTTGAGAAAAGAGAATTACAGAACTTTTGGAAACATTAACCTCAAGTTTTAGCGAATTTGTTAATATGCAATGAATATTACGCAGACAACTGTTCATAATAGATTCACCATTTTTTATGTCATTACAATTTACATATAAAACCAAATCATCAGCGTAAAATAAGTGCTTAACAGAAGACGGAATTTGTTTCATGAAACAAACCAAACTTAGAATGAATATAAGAGGGAGATAATACAGAACCTTGAGGAGTACCCTTTGTAGAAACTTTAGAACCTATTAATGTAGATTTATTAACTTTTAGAGTTACAGATCGATTGTTTAGAAAATTGAATAACCAGCGTAAAATATGACCAGGAAACCCTAATAAAGATAAACTTTTAATAAGGTATGCGTGATCTATGTTATCAAACGCCCCTTTGATGTCTAAAAAAACCGCCAAAGTATATTGATTAGAAAGAAAATTGTTCTTAATATCCCCAATTAAACAACTTAAGTTATCTATCGTGCTTTTACCTTTCCGAAAACCATATTGAGTACTTGGAATGACTTTGCTATTTTCTGTAAACCACTCAAGTCTATTTTTTAAAATGGTTTCAAAAACTTTCGCAAAGCAAGACGTTAAGGAAATTGGCCTATATGACTCAACACAATTAGAATCCTTATAAGGTTTTAGTATCGGGACGACATGTTGCATTTTCCACGTTGGGGGAATACAATTACTTTGCCACAAATCATTAAATATTTTACAGAGTATTGTCTTGGCATGAAGAGGTAAGTTTTTAATTACTTTGTAAGAAATTAAGTCAGGACCAGGTGAAGTTTCTTTTTTATTTTCTAATGCGGCTAAAAATTCACTAATAGAAAATGGGTTGACCATCCATTGAGCCTCCGGGCAGCCACGATTTTCAAAGTAATCATTAAGGTCACTATTTGATACTTGATTATTTTCGGAAACAATTCTGTCTAAAAACAATGTCACATTATCAGGATTTTGAAAAAAGTTTGAAGATGAAGAAACGGTATTCAGTTTTGCATGTTTAAATCTACGTATATGGTCCCAAATAATTTTACTCGATGTCATACGATTAAAGGAGGAACAAAGATTCAACCAACTCACGCGTTTAATTTCAAATAATGTTCTTTTCTTTAGAGCATCTAGTTTTTTGTATATAATGTAATTCTCCATAGAAGGATATTGTTTGTAAGATCGTAAGGCAATTTTAGCTTGTAAAACTACACGGTCACATTCATCATTCCACCACGGGGTAGCTTTTAAGGATTTATTTGTGTGATGGTAACACTTTTTAGGAAATGTCATTAATATGTCATGCAAAATACTCAAATACTTCTTATAGTTTTCTAGAGGGTTATTTACAAATTGAAAAACTTCAAATTTATCATCACATAACTTGTTAAACTTAGACCAGTCAAGCTTTTTAAAATTTACCTTAGCTAGCGAATTATCATCTTGTTGAAGATTAATACCTGGACCCTTAAATAAGTTATTAGAATAATATGTATGAGTGGGCGAGTCAAAAACCACACTAATGAGCAAAGGGAAGTGATTACTACTAAGAAGATCATCAAGAACAAATACCGAACAACTAGAACTAAGAGCTCGGGATGCGAATACCAAATCCAGAACATTACCTTGTTGGCCAAACGGAGCAAAAGTGGTGATAGTGCCATCATTTAAACAAATTAAGTCAGAATTCTCCACATAAGCATGAAGAGCTTTACCCCTTCCATCATTGACTCTTGAACTCCAAGATGAGTGATGTGCGTTGAAGTCACCTATTATCAAACGATTATTACTTACAAATTTTGAACATGTATCTTTCAATGAATCTATAGTAAACTTACCATTTGGAGGTGGAGGAGCGTATACACATAACAAATCTAGAGAAAAATTATGAATGTTAATATTAATTAATATATTTTGAAAATGGTACTGTGATAAAGTGTTGACAATACTGAACTTGTATTTGGAACGAATTGCAATTGCAACACCACCATGGGGATGGTTTGAGTCTCTTCTAATTACAGTAAACCCAGGCAATTTGTTAATTTTGCTAGGGGTCAGCCAAGTTTCATTAAATAGTATAATGTCGACACTTTCATCACAGCCATGCAAAAAATGTATAAGTTGACCTAGTTTTGGAAATAGACTTCTGGAGTTCCAATGAAGTATTTTTAATTGTTTGATACCCAACCTGTCCATAATTTAAGTGGTAAAACTTGTTACAAGCAGCTCTTTAATCATTTGGGAGGATATTGGTAAAGGACCAGAGGAAGTATTATTGACTTCTCTTTTTTTCATTAATTCTACAATTGTTTTGGTGATTGCATTAAGGACAATATCAGAATTAATAATGTCAGCAATCATAGCACGTCCGTGAGGTGTTTTAGCAGGTGTTTTTAAAATCTTACTATTTGGATTAGTACTATTATTAGGTGTAACAGCTATTGCAGCTGCAGTTGCATAAGAGAATTTGCCATTTATCTTGTTCTTAATTTGTGCAATTTTTTCTGCCTTCACTTTACAGGTATAAGAAACTGCCGAATGGGGTCCACTACAGTTTGAGCACTTGAAGACTGATGGTGTGGTACATTCTTTGTAAAAATGACCCGCCGAACAAATGGAACATACTTGAGTGCTTTTACAAGCTCCACTGCCATGTCCAAATTTATAACATCTGAAGCACTGAAGCAGAGGTCTGATGTATTCCTGTACAGGCATCCAGATATGGTCATAGATTACGTGGTCGGGTCTAGACGAGGCCATAAATGTAACCAGGACGGTTGGGAGAGGTTTGAATTGCCCATCGTCCTGTTTTTTGGTAAAGCGCTTTACACCAAGAATCATACAACTCGCTTTTAAGTCCTCGAGCAATGTCTCCTCACTAAGATCCACAGGAGCACGAATAATTCCTTGGCACTCTATGCTGTCATATGGAATTGTTGCTTTCCAATTATTTTCTTGTAGTACAGGTTTGTTTAGCAAAAATGCATTTGCATCCTTGGCACATCCGAAATAAACTTTAACATAAAAGTTACCAGCCGCCTTTACATATTGCACCCCCAAAATCTCTTTTAATATTCCATTAACTTTGAGGATGTCCATGGGGACTTTATGAGTCAGTTCATTAGAAGCAGATTGTAGTAGTACAGGATACTCTTTTTTTGTCAAATCTTCATATATAGGGTTGTGGTCTTTGAAGAGACCGCGACGACTTCGTATGTATGTCATTTTTTGCTTACATGATGTGACTTCTGTATCAGAAACATCTTTATTTCTTCTTTTTGTTGAAGTTTTGGCGGTTTCTGTTTCCATGGGGGAGGGGCCGCCGCCCGCACCCCCGCCTCCTGGCCTCATTCAACGAGTAGAATCAGAAATTTAATCTAACATTAAATTTAATAATAAGTGAGCAAATATATCTCGGTTTTGTCAGTAAAAAAGGACTTAAAACACTATAATTAAAATATTTTCAAAAATGCCGCCTAGTATTTTCGGTTTCCCGCCCTTTTTTTTCCGCATACTGTTCATCTTCAACGTCAAACCATTTGGGCTGCAAGAACTACTTACAAAAAAATTACCATACCATATATTTTTATTCGAAAGAATCTCAAGGAAACGCTTTAATCATTCATCAGTCGGGCATGTTTTTTATATAGTTCACCGGTTAGCTCAAGAAAATTAATAAAATCAGGAGTAATAATTCGTGTAGTTTTGAAAATTGGTACAGTTATACCTTGTGGTCTCCAGATAAATATACTAAAAGTCCTCGAGGGTGGTAGTTGTGCTGAGGGGGTAGGGTCTATATTTTTGCCCATATCTTGAATATCTGTACAAATAGCATTATAATTACTTCGGACAAAAGTTTAAGTATAAAATTTCCTACAAATTTGGTTTGTTTATTTTGACTCTACGATCAATACTTTAGGAGCTACAGGGTGTTTAAGTTAACAAAGTGGAAAAAGATAGGCGATTTAAGAAAACGTCGTTTTTTTCGTAATTCTTCATCATAAATCTTTTTTTTTTTTACAATAAGCATGCTTAGTCACCTGTTGAACACATATAAAAACGGCCAAAAGCATGTCGGGCCATGCTTAGTGTAGGGTTCCGTAGTTACCCGTCCGTCAACATAGACTATTTTGCAAAAACTCATAAACAGCTAGACCGATCAGGTTCGTTATAGTTTTCCTAGAAAGCCTTTACTAAGCTTTACTTTCAAGACTTTTTCATATTTTATGGACCCATGGTTCAGAAGTTAGGGGAAGTAGGGAAGGAAACATATTTTTTATTTATTTTCAGGGATTTTTTTTTTCCAAAAATATTACGTTTAACAAAAAATTGTTGTTGAAGACCCGTATTCATTTTGAAAGACCTATCCAACGACACCCCAAACTATAGGGTTGAACCCAAAAAAAATCATCCCTACTTTTGGTGTAGGGGCCCTTAAACATTTTATATTCTTTTTCGTTTTTTACTGGACTTTTAGTATGTTTATCTGGAGACCATAAGATATAATGATACCAATTTTAATCACCACGCTCAGTGTAGGGTTCCGTAGTTACTCTTCCGTCACAATAAGCTAAACTGGAGCTTAAATTATAGTAAATTGTTAACCAAGGGATGAAATGGTACCTTTTACCCGAGTTAAACAAATAGGCAAATTTGCATAATCAGTACCTAATTAAAGTAAGTCTTTTTACTATGAAGGGAAAACTTTTTGCGATCACTCAAAAACAGCTAAACTGATCATGTCCGCTTTAGTTTTCATTTAATGTATTTCTTAAGCTCTACTTCCACGATTTTTTCATAGTTTTTGGACCTATGGTTCAAAAGTTAGAGGGGGGGGATAAATTTTTTTTTCTTTCGGAGCGATTATCTCCGAATATATTCACTTTATCAAAAAATGTTTTTGAAGACCCCTATTAGTTTTGAAAGACCTTTCCAACGATACCCCACACTGTAGGGTTGAAGCAAAAAAAATTATTCACCCCCCACTTTACGTGTAGGGGAGGTACCCTAAAAAAAAATTTAGATTTTATTGTACGACTTTGTCGGCTTTATTGATTCATATATATCCATGCCAAATTTCAGCTTTCTAGCACTAACGACCACGGAGCAAAGCCTCGGACAGACAGACAGACAGACAGACGGACATGGCGAAACTATAAGGGTTCCTAGTTGACTACGGAACCCTAAAAACTACACGAAATATTTCCATCCATGAATCGGTGCTGTGCATAGGTTGCGTATTTTATTAGGTCTGGGGTTTATTAGGGGGTAGAATTTAAGGGGCAGGTATACGTTTAGGTGGGGTAGGTTGGTTCGTTTAGGTTAAGGTACATCTTGGGTCTGCCGTGTCTCATGAAAGAGGGTCGGGATAAGTTACATTACCTTAGTTCTTATTTTAGAAAATCGTGTTCATTCGAAAAAATGGGCAAATGTGACTAGTTGCATTTTGACATAAAAAGATGTAATTTTTTATCATACTTGCACGTGCATCTCGCTTGCGTCAATATAAGTACATGTACGAACAAATACGAGTAAAATGCACACGAGAATGTTAACGAAATGAAATGGTATCACGTAGATATCTTTTTGATATCAAAATTTAAGTTCGAATTGACCGAATGAGCAAATGAAAATTTACGAATATGGACATTAAAACAAGCCATGGGACTAATAAAATATCTTAACTTTCTAATTACTACTTGTTTGTGCTTCCTCGTTTAAAATATCTTCTCTTTAAAATCGCTTGTTTTTTACAGCAAACAATATTTTTATCGGGGCAAAATCTCCAGCGCTAATTAGGTCTTGCGAGAATAAATATGCGAGTAACTAGAGTTACGAGCGAACATGGGGGTAATAAGTTAACTGGATCATTTGTGTATTCACGCTAACATGCATTTCCCGCGGGAGTCTTTCTGACATGTAATTATTTAATTACGAAAATTAAATCCCAGAAGCCTATCTATTATATTTTACTTTATTAATATTGATTGCATTATGTTCGTTGGTGTTTTCCTCTTCCCATATTGCGTAGTTGGATTTTTGCCCGGCTAGTGATGAAAGAAAGGTACGTAATATGTTTGAGTGGGTGTATTTTTATTTTAGGTACGACATGTCTTTCACGATTGGCGATTCGTCTTCTTTGTTAGCGTTGTCATGTAATATTATTGTGAACATCCCCATCCAATAACATATAATAAAAACACTGCGTGGCGGAAGGCGGAACTTTGATAAAATTTTACAGCACCGGGTTGGATAAATGCTTAATTCCAAGTTTATAGTCAGTAGACACGCGATAACACACACTCATACTCTTCATACTTATATGCTTTTAAATACATTCTTAATATATCCTTAGAATGGTTGTGCACAATATTTAGCTTTTATTGCTTGGATAAATAAACTGATTGGAGCCTCAAACGCCCTAAAAATCTTCTGAATGGCTTTTACTTGTCGTATCTTTCAATGTTCCGATTTGGAACATCCTAAAATTGATTCCCTAGTGATTATAGTAAAGCCATTCGAAATCATCTTTATTGCACTAAAGTTAGGTACTAAAAACTAACAATGCCGGTAAAAAAAACAGCAGTAATGATGAATGTGAGAAAAAAACCATACGCCATATCATGTTATTAATATATTTACCAGAATTCTCACTGTTTTAGCGTAGCAAATTACGCTTATTCGGGGATCTAAAGGGTAAGTTTTACATTCTCCATTGAAATTAAATTAACTGCTATCCTCTGTATATATGCAATATGTGTATTGTTATTGTAAATTAAAGTGCCTTCAGTTTGAAAAAAATTAACAAATCATTTCTTTCCATATGTACTTAACCTCGGGCATGGCATTGTTTAAGACACAGGTACCTACAGAAAATATTTTCCTTTGCAATGCTACTGGTAAGGAAAATTAGTTTGAGGTTAACAAATCAACCAATTTGTGTTCAATCCACGAACCGCAATATTTACGTTATTCAACTATGGAAAATTATTCTTCCCAAGGCAACAGTGTTTGAACTACGGTTAACCAGGAAAATAAACTTGTTTATAGAGCTTAACTAAAAGGAGCATGTAAAAGGCGTTACTTTATTTACCACATTGAATGAAGTCCCAGTGTTTCTTTAGAGAGTAGGTAATCCGATCAATACTTACAGTTGAGCCTTTTTAGTTCTACCTATGGGCATAGAATAAATAATAGAACTACGTACAGAAGGTTCACTATATAATAAAACCCCTGTTTAGGTATACCAAAAGTGCCTAAACGTTGGTGATTTAACGGACTCTTTCGGAAGGCGTGGAATGAGTGTGGCTACCTTTAGGGTTATCACCGTCCGAAAGTGCCGTCACCTATTATTATGTTATGTTAATCGTGCTATTTTAACAGATTTTGAAATTTCCTGCAGTAATAATGCATTCGACTGTATCAGTATTGCAGCACGACAATACTGTAGACTGCATTACTGCAGAAAATGTCAACAAATACATATGTCATTTACCTAATACAAAATCTACAAATTTGGCTATATACAAAAGTTTCAAAAATTATCCGTCCCGTAGCGGTAGGCGGAAACCACTGCTAGACACCAAAACTGGTGTAGGCCACATATACTTACCTACTTGTAGCCGCACGGCGAAATCGCGGAGTGAGCCACGTCTGGTACCTAGTATTTGCGGCATAATATTTTCATGTGAAATTGAAATATTTCATACGCTCTTAGTACTTAAAACGCTATATGATCCTTCTCTGTGCTTATCGTGTCGCTTTATAATCATAGTCTGTATCATAGAGGAACAATTTGACAGAGGCCGCGGAACTGACGACCAGCTGTGACACTGCAATGGTGGAAGGATTCAATGTGTGCGTGTCACGAATGTATACCTAGGCGGATTGAGTACATTTTCTCTATTTTGGTACGAACATCTTTGTAGCTCGGGGATAAGGTGCAATTTAGTATGGCAAAAAAAGTGAGAGCGCCCTCTACTTTAGGTACAACTTCATGGATTAATATCGTATTTTACGAAAGATAATGTGATAATTGATTAACTTATTTATGAACATTAATCCGACTTTTTAAGCTATTGCATAGCTTCTATCGCGGGCCTTGAGCGCGGGGACCGAATCCAGAAATTCCGTAACGAAAAAACCTCACGCTCCCCACTTCGTCTAACGTCGTTTCAGTTCGGCAGTCTTCGACACGGCGTTGTGTGCGTGCGATTAGACGTATTGTACTACTCAGAGACTTGTCATACGCTTCGCTTGACAGACAGATGAAGTGTGCGAAAGGGAAGCCATCACGTATATGAACAAGCCACGAGTGTGAAAGAGGCAGACTACATATGAGAAAACGTAACCATTTTTTGAATTCGAAGGCGGCCGAGGCGGCCAAAATCATATTGCCGTATTTTTTAACGTTAAAAATATACGAGAATCAAAATCAAAAATAAATATTAAGTGAGTAATTTAGTGAAGATGGTGTCATGTTGTGTGCCGGATTGTTGTGTTTCAGGGCCAAAAAACCCAGGGAAATACTCATTTCACAGGTAATTATGATAATCGTAGCGAAATTTTCGTAACGATATTATATCAAATTAACAGCATAAAAAGTGTAAAAAGCCAATTTATACAGTTCATTATAAGTTTTTCTTCAATTGTGTGTTAATATTTCATGATATTAGTCAATAATTTAGAATATTTTGTGTAAAAACCTAAACTGTTACTTTACGCTAGGGCTTGACAAAATGTTCATATGACTGTATCGATAACTTGTCGGTATATTAGTAGGTATGGAATTAGTTGTTCACAAGACATCATTAAGATATTAACCTTTATAACCGACGTAAAATAATAACGATTGTTATAATACCTTTTTTGAAGATGCACATGTTCAGCGATAAATTTAAACTTCACTTTCCAACACATTACTTACATTTTAACCACTTTTCCACGGCTTTGCCGCTAACACAAGGAAACACAAGACAGCGTATACACACCCAACCCAACTTGTCAGGCGGAAAAGGCGCGAATTTCAAATTTTCTTTGGTAAGTCAACTATTTGCGCCTACTGTTAACACTTAGCATGTGTTTGTGTTAACGACATTGCACATGTTACACCACTCACACCCGCATACGACAGAAACCTGCTTTATCAACGCGAGTCACCTGCTTTACCGACAGCGCCGGGTTCCATAATGCTTGATCGGACTACGTTAGTAATTTAGTCAAGTAAAAACGAAAAAACGTAAAAAGAGCGTACCTGGGTCGCCTAGCAGGACGTCCTATCGGACGCCCTAGGTATCGCTGGAGCGACATGGTGGAGGCGGATCTGCGCGAGCTTCGAGTCGACAATTGGCGAGAGGTCGCACAGGACCGAGAAAAGTGGCGCTGTCTTGTGTCGGAGGCCAAGTCTCATTTTGGGTCGCTGAGCCAACGGAGTAAGTAGTAAGTAAGTAAACGTCCCAGAACACCAAACCAGGTGAGAAAAATAAAAAATCGCAATGAGTGGCGATACGATTTTAAGTCGACACGAGTTTCGAATTAACTATTCGCAAATGTATTACAATACATATGGCCCTTAAAATGTTCGATATAGTTACGTAATGTGCTAATTATCGCACTAGTGCGGTAAAGTAGCTCCATATGTACTGTAAAATAAGTAACAATATATATTTGACCATTGTGACACATGTGTACCTATATATTTGACCATTTTGATGCTGACTGAAACGACTGTAACTGTAGCCTCGGTTATCACTATCAGTATTGTTATTTACTATGCGTCCGCTGTAAAAGAAAATTAAAGGTACTAAAGGCGCTAATAAGGTCTAATAGTAGTAATAATACTCATACCTATTACATTTTTTATAAAAACAAACACATTTGAAAAAGTAGTCGATAAAGCAGTTAAACATCGATAGATTATTAATATGTTGTAACATGACATCACTATTTTTGTTCGCACATAGACAATTTACGCACACACTTGCATTTCATTTTTGGTCACACTTTTGAAGTTTGACAGTCGTTCTATACTATCCTATTTCTATGGTACTACTCTACGAAACTCGCACGAATCGAGACGAGCTGCTCCGAAATCGGACAAATACATAAGCAGCTGTTTATAGTAATCTGTATGTATCATTGATGTACGTAATAGGGGTAGATGAGGTACCAGGCGGTCGATCGTGAGCCACAAAATATAGGTTCCGGGACCTATATTGAATTAGTCGTATGGGTGACGCTGAAGTGTCAACATTGTCATCAAATTCGATAAAATATTGCCAAAGAATGCCGTGTTGCGCCTTTTTCCAGTGCTTCAATAGCTCCAAGCACAAAAACAAAGCTCACGGTATCACTTTTCATTCGTAAGTACTATTATAACATTTGAAAACATATTTTTTCTAAATAAAATTAAAAATTTCCTTGTTATTGAGTGAGCGCGACAGCTAAATAATGCATTACCCATGTGAGAAACACGTTTATCCGAGTGTCAAGTAGGCATGCCCGCTTCATGCAGTGCATGCATGCCCGAGTCAGCAATTTTTTTTATAAATAATGCAACTTTTTAAATCATGTGCTCCTATTCCTTGAAACTATAGAATGTAACCGGTTTTTATTTTAATATAAGGTCACTGTGGGCAAGACCGTCTACAAGGCAAGTCCGTCAACACATTATAACTTTTGAATTAGAAAGCGTTTGCCGCTTTGGCGTCGAGTTTGTAAGTCAGTTTTTCGTGCTAGTTCCCTCACTCTAAAACAGGCGAAGGCGCTTATTCCCATGACTTACAACTTGTCCAATATAAGTGAATCCGTATACGTATCGTAACTATGAATAAACAAGGTTCACACTTTTATATTGGTTATCTTGAGTCGTGCGCTCGGTGAACGATTGGAATATATAAATACCAGGAGTAACTACGAATTACCAGTGTTTACATTATCTCTTGTCAAGCGTACTTGTCTTTTCCGAAAAAACCATCAGAAGTGAAACCTCGAGATCCCTATCAACTGAGATCATATCGTTATACTGGTTTACTGGTGGTTGGTTATGGTGGTATTAATATCAAAGAAAAAGAAATACTGCATAAATAAAATAAATAAATAATTATAATTGCATAAGTTGATACAAAATGCTATGCAATAGCTTTACCGCGGCAGTCCCCGAGTGCCACACGTCTTTTTTTTTTCTTTCGATCGGTATAATTTTTTCAACATTCGACCACGCATATTTTATTTTTTTCTTCTAACAATGAATGCACTGACGTTTTAATTCGACTGACGGCAGATTGGTGGATGAGGCTATAGAGATAACTGTCAATGTGAGTGCGCGTAGTACTAGAAAATTGGTGGATGATGGAATCCTATTTGTGTTTTAGCGAAACTACGTTCTTAGTATTCTAGGTCCATGGTCTGTATAATCTGTGATTGAACATTACTTAGATACTTATGTCAGGCTTTAAATTTAAGGTAAAATAAAACATTCTAGGTAAGTAATCAAATTTCAATTACCTTGTAGAATTACGATCAAGTCCAACTAGGTATCGTACGAAAGTAAAATGTCGGTAAAGTGGCGTTGCGGAATGAATACGAATACAAAGTTTTAGATAGTTTCATTATAACAAAGCAAAATGTATCATGAAACTGTGAGCATTGTAGCTAAGATAAAGTTTATAACTCCATTGCGGTATTCAGGTAAAATAGACTTTAAACATTATGATCGTAATTCTGCTCGAAAACATCATCATCAGAATTTTAAGAGCATGGCTCTTGTTGGTGGAGTAATCGCCATTCCATTCTTCTATCCAAAGAGCAAATAATCACTACGTTCTATTGCTTCTATCTGCTACTGTTTTGAGCTCCTAATACGTCACTACCTACGTCAATTTTTTGCTAGCTTGGTCCTAAAAAGCATGTTTCGGTCTTCCTTTGCCTCTCTTTTTTAGGGTTCCGTAGTCAACTAGGAACCCTTATAGTTTCGCCATGTCCGTCTGTCTGTCTGTCTGTCAGAGGCTTTGCTCCGTGGTCGTTTGTGCTAGAAAGCTGAAATTTGGCATGGATATATAAATCAATAAAGCCGACAAAGTCGTACAATAAAATCTAAAAAAATAATTTTTTAGGGTACCTCCCCTACACGTAAAGTGGGGGTGAATTTTTTTTTTTTGCTTTAACCCTACAGTGTGGGATATCGTTGGAAAGGTCTTTCAAAACTAAGAGGGGTCTTCAACAAACATTTCTTGATAAAGTAAATATATATTCGGAGATAATTACTCCGAAAGAAAAAAAAATGTGTCCCCCCCCCTCTAACTTTTGAACCATAGGTCCAAAAAATATGAAAAAAAATCTTGGAAGTAGAGCTTAAGACATTAAATGAAAACTATAGCGGATATGATCAGTTTAGCTGTTTTTGAGTTATCGCAAAAAGTTTCCCCTTCATAGTAAAAAGACGTACACCCACAGTTCATCCCTTGGTTAACAATCTACCATACTTTAAGCTCCAGTTTAGCTTATTGTGACGGAAGAGTAACTACGGAACCCTACTCTGAGCATGGCCCGACATGCTCTTGGCCGGTTTTTTTTAACTATTATCCCTTCGATAATAGACTTTATGTAAGTATCGTGCCTTAACGGTTGCCCCAACATGTTCATGACAATATTATGCGACATCGACACTGGACAATCAACTTGAACTTGTAATTTATTTGGAAATATAATATAGAAAATAATCGCTATTACGCGTTATGTCCAATATTGTTTCTTTTCCAAAATTGCGTTACTTATTATTATTTATATTCAATAAATATTGTTATTTTAGGAACTGCTTTTATAATTTATAATTAAGTTTCCGCTAAAAAAGTAGTTTTTTTAAACACACTTTTTAAATTTATTTATGACTGTACTTAAAGCTTGTACCGCGTCTAATTTCAGATATAAAAATCAATGTTAATATGTATGATATTTCAGCGTGACTAACGGTATTGTAGCAATAATGGTAACAAACATTTTTAAAGTTGCCAGTACAAAGCCGCCGCCATACAAACGTAGATAGACTTTCATTTTAAAATAGAGCGATTAGAAGATTTCAATGAAAAAAATATAATCGCTATATTGCATTTGTGTTGTGATTTTTAGCAACAAAAACTGATTTCAGGTATGTAATTCCAGCATATCCTTATAAAATGAAAGTGTAACGTCAATTGTTTGAAAAGGTGAATTCGGCGGGTACACAGCGGCTTTTAATTGGAATAATTGAAAAATGGTTAAATGTTATTAAATGTTATTTGTCGAACACGTATTACGTACGTAATACGCATTTTATAAAATCATGATATAGTAGAGAGATTTTCAGTCGAGTACCGTGTTTAGGCAACGAAGCTTACTGAGTTGCCTAAGTAAGGTACGAGATTAAAAAGCTTGATTAGATCACTATTGAATACAATACTTTTTTTACGAGTCATCTATAATTATATATTTTTTACTATAGAACCTAAATAATTAATGAAAATTGGTAAGTATCTCAGTAGACAAAAATATAGTACGAAACCCGCGCCCTGTGCCCGTTTAGTCTTTTCTATGAAATCGCGGCGGCACGTGATTGATCATTTTTTTTATAGTTGACTACAGCGTACCGAAAAGAATCATACAGTTGAGTTGGGAGCCCATACATGATAAGTACGCAATTATAGTTTGCTAGACGAAATCTTAATTTGTGACATTATCTATGAAAAGGGAGCTTAATGTCGGTGGTGCTTACGCCATTATCAACGAAGCTCCCATATTATATAACTTAAGTTTATTTTGTAAAATTTTCTTTTGTGAGGTTAAATAAAAACATTTTATTATTTTTATTTTTTTTTATTATAAACAACGCCGCGCTACGCAATGTGGCGTTAGCGCCATCGACAATAAGGTCCCTTTTCATAGATAATGTCACATTTAAGCATTGTAGTCGAAGAGCAGAAAAAAGTTATTACCGACATCCCATTATCTTCCGTATTCAAAGTTTCACGAAATGTCCAGCCATATAGTGATTATTAAGCTTCATATAATAAACTAATATAGTATTCATGTAGGTACAGTCAGCTGCAGAGAAAAGTGACACCTGATGCTTAGAAGTTTGTATGTAAATGTGCTAAGCGAATAGTATTGCTGATTGTCGAAAAATTGTCCTTGAAGTTACAATATTAACCGTCACGAATTCACATAATAATAGCCGTGAAAGAAAATCATAGGGTAGGGTAATTGCTGTGAGTTATTTTATGTCACGTATGTCTGGCAATTTATACATTACCTACCGACTAATAAAAAGCTGTCAAGGCCTGATTTATAAATAAAACTCAACAGCGAGGGCAGATAATGTAATTTATAATTTAATGTCAGAAACCGTCAAAGCCCCGAGTCCGTCATTACGTATTCCTGTCGACGGGGTGTGGGCAAACAAAAAATGACTATTTACTCACCCGGCGTTGTTTGCGAAGCTCGCTGGAGCTGACGTCCCGATTTTTACCAATTTTGAGAACCTGACTAATAGTAATAAGCCCCGTTTTCAAGTCCATTTTTCATCCTATTTCTGTTTTGTCGCAAACAAAGCTACTCTCAAACTCGGTTATTCGACACGATCTCGGCAGCTAGTAATTTAGACCCGATTTGCCTACTCGTTGCTAAAACAAATTGTGTTCCGTCCTTGAAACAAAGCTTTTGCTTTGCTAATGGCTCCGAGTTTATGCAAACATTTGAACGAACTAACCTTTTACTTGCGGCTCGGTAATTATATTTCAGAGAAACTACGTGGCTACTATTTTTATGTCAAAAAAGGGAAAAAATACTAAGTATGTCTAATTTTAACCTGTGGGAAACGGACGAGTAAAAATTGAAATTTAATATCATACCTATATTAATTAAATATCATCAGGCGGGCCGTATGCTTGTTTACCACCGACGTATTATTAAAAAATACAATTAGCCTGGGTTATAATACTCAGGATGTATCTAAATAAAGAGGTATACAAAAATGTGCAATGCGTATGTTCTATTTTAATCTATGTATATCAATAATTCTATTAGAGACCTTTTCATGACGGGCACCTTACTCCTACACCAATAAAGAGAAACGCTCAATTTCAAATTCCATCAATTCCTGTTTTTTGACAATTAATTGGTTTTCTCGTGCATCGATTATGATAATAATATATGAGAGTGGATAGTGGCATGTGCTTGTCCATTCTTTCATACATACATCCTATATTCCATCACAATGTTTGCATACTAACTGAACCACAAATATTGGCTCGCTCCGTTTTTCTGTGTCCCAGTGGGAAACTATAAAAGATTATACCTACAGTTGATGGTAATAGGTGATGAAAAAAATATAAATAAAGGCGTTAGGTACTACATGCCGCCGTCCGATGGGTGAGAAACTGACAAAGTCATGTGTACGAGTATAACCAAAGTTTATCATGTCATGATGAGTCCTTTTGGCCACTGAGAATAGTTGCAGCAGGGTGTACTGCCTACATTTGTTTTATTATTACTTTTCATATATCATAGTTTAATATATCGTTATTTTGAATAACGAAAAAAAAAAACATTCTTCTACATTCACTAATCAACTAGTGACATTATATAATTATATGTAGGTCTCTGCACAAATAAAAATCTTTCAAAAATATGTGTTAGGTATGTTAGGTTAAAACTGTGACCTCGTATAAAAAATGATTTTGATTTCATAACGTATTAGGTACATTATATAAAAAATAATATAACAAAAGACATTATATCAATTACGGTTTACATTAATACATAACATAACAAAATCATCGTACAATAAAAATTACATGAAAACAAGTAATGATATACGAAAATAATGCCCATTGGCATTATGACAAGTGTATGATAGTTTAATTATAATTATATTAAACATAACACACCCGTTGCAGTAGTTTGAAAGTAACGTAATTGATGTTTTGAGCAGGATAATTATTTAAAAGAAAACACGAGAAATGCTCATGATTAACTCATCAGATAATTCTGAATCAGAATGGAACATTCCCACAGGAAAACCACTTCAACAGATACAATACTTAATGAAAAATATGAATAATCAGATAAAAAACCCAGTTAAAAACTTTACGGCATAATACTTTTATTCAGAAGGCTTCGTTTTGATGAGCAAAGTCAGAAGAAATCAAATTATGGTAATAGGAGGTAGCACGAAGAGAGATTTGTGGTTACCGTTGAAAAAGGTATTATCAATTATTTAATGGCTTATCTTAATATATATTCTGGTTTATTTGACTTATATGACTAAGTTTGCTTTTGTACTTCCATTATTATAATTTATTTTTGTAATCCTGTGTTGTGTGGGTACCTACAATAAAGTGATTGCTGCTACTACTATATTTCTAAAGATATTAAAGCATTTTACGCTATCTCTATATATAGCCATCTTGGAAAATGTGTACCATCCTGGAGAAATTCGCGTTTTACTCAAAATTTACGTTATTCAGGAAAATATGGTATAAGGCAACATTAAAGCTTATTAAATTCTACACACAAAAGTCCTAGATGTCTTTGCGAAGAAAATACATCTTATATCCATGATCTAAATCCCAATATCAACATTTTACTTGACTGCAAGTTCACCAGAAAGTAAAGTACTGATGATTCAGTACACCCTGTAGCTTAGGATACTGGCTGGAGTTTTAAAAATGACATATTGGTAGATTCCTCTTGCCCTTCACAACCTGTTTACTCTTGTTTTAATAAAGAAAAATCAGTAGAGCCGCCTTGAGAAGACGCAGAATATTAAATCATATTTTTTCTTCTACCACCTAAATTATTGAGCGGATTTCAATAAAACAGACATCAGTAGATCCATAATTGGTACACGTATGCAATGCAATACAAAATTACTCAAATGAATAGGGGTAAAATGTTTAGGGCTAAATATTGTGATTGCAAAACCAGATTTTAGGTCTTAAATGGGGTTCAAACAATAGTGACAGTGATAAAATTTGACACATACAGTCTCTGGGATCCATTTTAACATTCCTTAAAAATCGAGCTTTGGGGACCACGAGAAGCTTTTATTTAACTTGCCCTGTTAGTATGTATGGGACAAATCTTGCAAGTTAAATTTGACCCACTTCCCGGTTTCCGATGAAGCTGAAAATTTGCATGCATATGTAAGTCGAGTGACAATGCAATATTATGGCACCAACAAGCTGATCTGATGATGGAGACAGGAGGTAGCCGTAGGATCTGTAATAAAACAACGCAACCCAATTGTGTTTGGGGTTTTTAGAATTGTCTCGATGAGTATTAGTTGCCTGTGGAAATTAAAGTACAGTCAGCGATAAAAGCTTGTACCAAAAATGAAATTTTTGCCAAAAACTTATTGTTTTTTCTATTTTTCTCAGGACCTATGAGTTTTATGTGAATATTGTGTATGGCGAAACGGAAGCTTATTAAATTGTCTTTAACCATATTTTCCTAGATAACGTAGATTTTGAGTAAAACGCGAATTTCTCCAGAATGGTACATATTAACCTTACTCGAGGTCCCCAAATGTCCAATAGTATGGATATGAATAAGGGGCCTTTAATTTACATACATACCAAATTTCAGGACTGTCCAAGAGAGGTTAGTTCTATTCAGATTGTGCTAAATGGCATCTGCCGTCTTAAATAGATTTTTAAGCTTTGTTAAGTCTACTAGTGACCCCAGAACTTATTCTGGGTCTAGGACCTCGTGTAGGCAGAAGCCACGAAATGACATGCGAAATACTAATAAAGAGGTTTACTAACGTTGATTATTTACGAGTGCATGCTACGAATATTTTTTCTAATTTATTTTAATATCATCATTCAGTTTTGTATAGTATTCCCGCTTTTACAGTAACAATTCAGTTTCAATTCCTTCTTAGTTCCTCCAAAACCAAGCTGTGTTTCTAAAGAGTAATGAAAATGTTGACTTGGCGGGAAGCAGTTTGCTAGACGGCGAGTGGACCCGGCGTAACCCGGTAGAATGTAAATTTTGTTCGCGTTCTATATCTGAACACGACCATAGATTTCTTCGCATAGATGCCGCATTATGATGCATATACGAAGGTTTCAGCTCACCATATAATCTCATGTACTTACTTGTAGAGTGTGACGTCGTAAGTCACTTGACTAAATTACACTATTTTATTAAGTAGTCCTAATCTGATTTTTGGCCATTATGTCTGAAGAACGCTAAAAGGCCTATTGCTAAGCCCCTGCTATTCATCCGCTTATGTGTAATTGTAACAACAAATAAAAAAAATAAAAAAATCCTCTTGAGCTATGGGGTCTCCGTCTGTGATTTGTTTTAGATTAAGAAACTCTATATTGTCCATTGTCAGTCTCAAGAATTGTTGATATGGTTCCTCTAAATGGTGAGCGCGAGTCTTTCTATATGCACTATCCAGTGGGTTAGGATCTATGAGCTCGACTTACTGAAAGGATGGGTCGCGGACAATCCGATTGCATTGCTGTTCCTTATTTTATAGACGAAGAATTCACAGTCCGACTTTTCATTTCACGCAATTGCTTTGGAAGAGTAGATATTAACGAAAAGATTGAATTAAAATTAAAAATATATTTATTACCTAACAGAAACGGGACTTAATCTATTATTATATTTATTATATTTAGTATAATATTATTTTTAAATTTACCTCCGATTATCTATCAATCTGTTTAATTATTTACGCGATTAAGTCCCGTTTGTGTTAGTTAATAATGTGTAAAAATCGTGAAAATTTCAATAGTACATTACGATACAAGTGCGAAAAATAGGAAATTCGAAACGAGTGGCGATAAATTAAAACACGACCGAAGGGAGTGTTTTAAATCGACACGAGTTGCGAATTACCTATTCGCACATGTATCGTACAACGTTTTACAGTACATATGGCCCTTTAAATGTTCCACACAGTAACGTAATATGCTACTTCTCGCACTAGTGCTATAAAGTAGCCCCATATGTACTGTAAAATATATTTTTAATACAGTTGCTCAAAAAGTGCTACTTTACGGTAGCTCTTTAGCGTGCGGAAAGTTGGATTTCGCGAACTAGTGCTTTTTACTTTTCCATTTGTTCCAAAGAACTTATTTCCAACAGAGTGAGATAGCCCTATAGCAAGGTTACATGATAATAAAGAGCGTGCTCTGATTGTTGTTTTAACGAGTCAAAATGTTTTTGTTTTTGTTTCATCCATTTGTCGAATTCTGAAATTGGCAATTAATCGTCGGATTTTGTTTTCCTTATATATAACCAACGTCACAACGTCGTAACTTATATACAAAATTGCAATACCTAGTTAGGTAAACGATACACATATTATATATTAGGTAAAGTTAAAAATGAGTCGAGTAATATTTTCGGTGTATGAAAAGCTCATTCCATAAATAACAATCCTTTTACCTAAATGGTTAATTGAAGGCACCCTCAAGAAATGCTATTAAAATCTAATTAGTAATGTTTGAAAAATAAACGCCCAAATGCGAGTCGAACTCGCACAGGAAAGGTTCCGTACCATTATCTATAAAAACGGTCACCCATCCAAGTACTGACCCCGCCCGACGTTGCTTAACTTCGTTGATTGGATGAGAACCTCGAGATTAGAAAATAATATTTATTTTATTCTGTTTTTAGTATTTGTTGTTATAACGGCAACAGAAATACATAATCTGTAGAAATTTCAACTGGCTAACGACGAACGGGCTGGCTAATAACGGACGGACGGACGGACGGACGGACAGCGGAGTCTCAGTAATAGGGTCCCGTTTGACCTTTTGGGTACGGAACCCTAAAAAAATAACATGTATTTTACTTTTTCGTATTCTAAATAAAAAGTAGAGTGTTTAACTCGGATGATAGGCATCATTTCAACCTTTGGTTAACAATCTACTATTACAAACTTGTTTGACGTTGCGTTCTAATAACAATGGCAGAGATGTGGAATGAAAAAATACCCACGAAAAATTTGGCAACTTATTGTTAAAGTACAACCTCCTTACGATTAATGAAAACACAGAACAAACTATTATAGATATTTACAATGTGCAGTTTTTTTTTTTGTTGTCATTAATATATTTTTACATACCTTAGAACACATAAATCCAATACCCTTCAGATCTACCTGGGCCCGTTAATGCCTTTCAGGTGGGCACACCCGACACGCCGCTGGTTATTTTCTGCACCTTTCAATTTTTGTTGCACCTGATGTTCCCTACACTAACCACTAACCATAGTCCAAAATGTTTGTTTTTTAATTTTTTTCAATATTAAGATAAACTGTTGATATAACAAATTTCTTATGTGTGAAAATGTAGTCATTGCTTCATTATTACACCAAAATCTCGCATTTTAGCTTGTATCGAACGACACCGAAATAGGGGGACTTTGGTTTGTCTCAAAATAAAAAAAAACTACGGATGTGTGCCATGCGTGAAAAACGTTTTTATTTACCGCCATTTAATGTACAAATATAATCTTCGAATTAATTTTAATTTTAAGTTTTGTTCTGTGGAAAATGAGCAATAAAGATATTTCGGAGGCGCCACATTATATCCGAAAATTCCGCCAAGAAAGCAACAATGCCCCAATGTTGGCTGTAATATGAGGTTAGTGAATATAATATCATAGAAAGTTTATAATGTGTATGTAGATAAACACAGTCACGTGTTCATTTTAAGAAACTCACTATGTTCGTTTCTTAAACCCACACTCGTATTTTAATGCCTAATTATGTACAGTAGTGTTCCATAAGTACACTACATTATGTAGCAGTCATACAAACTACTATTTAAAAATATTTAGTTACTGTAAATTAATTCCCTGTCACCAAATCCTATTGGGAGTTGAATCTCTTAGTAAGCTAGATACCTATTCAAATCTAATTTAAAATTGTTAGACAAGCTTCTAGTTAAATTAACAAAGTTCCAGGAACTGAGACTTTGATACGTTGGGTCTGTAGGTAATGTTATAAGTTAATAAATAAAACTGAATCCTCAAAAGTTATTATGGACAGTGGTGCCAACTTTTATAAAATGCGATACTACAGATTTGATAATTTTAGGGAAATATCTCCGTCACGCTGACGGGGGCAGCTCCTAAAATTTGTGTGATAAGGACAACTTTACTACAGCTTAGGTGAAAAACCCTGCTGCGCAAAAAAATCCGAAATCGAGGTTTCGTTCTCGACATTTTCCTCCCCCTACGACTTAACCAATCGTAACGAAATTTTGGGAACAGAATGAGAAAAAAAATATCTGTGTCTGACAGTTTCGATTATGCGCTTATTGTTGCCGATTTTGTATGCTAGCTAGGCGTCTGTTTACGGCGCATTTATTTGGCACTTTTTAAAGTAAACTTTACTGGTAATATTGAACTCATATATATTACTCTAAATATTCATTTAGGGCCAAAATCCAGAGAGGAAAATGTCAGGAACGTTTGTATGGAAAAATTATCACTAATGTTTCCTCTTATATGGTAAACTCTAATGTACTTCTTTTGTCGCTATAATAATCTATGTAAGACTTAGTCAATCTGTGTCCTATAATATTTATTTTTAATTTAATAATACGAGTATCATTAAATGTGTATAACACCTTTCATTAAATTTGAATTAAACTATTATAATAAGCAATATCTAAATTACTTTAATCACTTAAGAATAATGTAGAGCAATTTAGCTATTTGAATTGTTTTGGAACAAAATAGTTTCACATTGTTTTATTCAGTTCAGTAACATTCAGTAAATAGCGCCTTAGTTCGCGCTCTAATAATAATAGACAACTAACAGCCAGCAGTGAACAAGTTATTTGACTGATAAAGGGGAGAATCAACTTCTTAGCGTCACTCGTTGTCATAGTTACGATTAGTTGTCCAGGGGACAAAAGTTCATTGAAATACTGATTTTATGGTACTTAAATGTATTAACCCACTTGTTACTATAGTTCTTTTAAAAGGACGTCAACAATTTAAAATTCTCACAAACAATGAGGGTACTTATCAAGCTTTTGTTTATACTCAGTCGAATCGTTTCGAGTATTGTAAGTGGACACCTAGTTGACTGTGTGTATTAAATACAGTTTTTTATTTTATTATACGTCTTTAATTACGGTGATTAACAATGGAAATTTCGAGGTATGTATTTCTAAATAAAATTTAAATCAATATTTTTATAAAAATAAGAATATAGCGAAAACAAGTGTTTACTATCGAGTTATAATCATTTTACATTGAAAAAATTATTAAAAGTCTTATTTTATTGCGATTTTACGAGCCGTCCTTTTAAACGACCAATAGGGTTATGTGCTACTATCACTTGTATTGCATTTTAGGGCGCGGAAGACGACTTGGTCACGACCTTTAACGTTAAAGTGAGATAATTGTTTCTTAGTTTAATTCTATCATTATTTTGCCTCCCGAAAACTGCAATGCTGATATCACAGATGAAGACTCTGGGGATGAAAATCAAGTGAATTTGAACAATGTACCCGGATCTCAATCCCAGCAGGGAGAGGTTTGTTTTGGATCGGAAAGAGACTCCAGTGATTACGAGGATGTGCCATTAATCCAACTTTCAAAACGGAGACGCGTGGAATCAGAAGATTAGTGGTTGAAGATTGATGAACTACGAGTTCGAGGTTTCAAGCCACTGGAAATGTGCGTGAAAATTGTGTGGCAAAATGCCTCTTGCCTACAAATAAGGCACTACAGAAGTCCCCTCGAGGAACATTCCAATATCAGTCAACCCGAAATAAACAAATATAGTAGTTTGCAAGTGGCAT
This sequence comes from Cydia pomonella, assembly GCF_033807575.1. Taxonomy (NCBI): domain Eukaryota; kingdom Metazoa; phylum Arthropoda; class Insecta; order Lepidoptera; family Tortricidae; genus Cydia; species Cydia pomonella. The sequence continues at coordinate 27,641,394 of NC_084704.1, read as the reverse complement.
GTTGTCACAGTTACATCTAATGCAGTAACAATAGCAACAAAAAAAGTACATACTAGTAGATCAGCCGACTGTAATAAAGAAGTATAATGAGAATATGGACGGCGTCGATAGGTCCAATCAGGTCAGTCAGTCCGATATAGCGTTGTATAGAACAACGATTAGGGGTAAAAAATTGTAATTCTCCTTGATTTACCACGCACTAGACATGGCTACGCATTCGACTTTCTGAATTTTTGCAGATATGTAGCAACAGCTTTTCTTGAAAGTTATAAAAAAAAACGGAGGGATACATGAACTTCCCTAATGTTCCGTAATTGTTCACGCTTTGAAGGGAAAGATCATATAAAACGTTACAGAAATACTCAGCTTCGGTGTATCGAATGCCATTAAAAAGCAAATTTCATATGCCCAAAATGTGACATAACTTTGCACTCTAAGTTTTGTTTTGAAAATTTTCATACTTCTAAAAAAAACTGTTTAATAATATACTTGGGTTTTAATTTGAATCAACATTTGTTATAGAGAGGCGTCCTGTATGCTCATGGTGGTACATGTTGCTATCGTCCTTTTAAAAGAACACCTATTTCCCAGTTTTCCATGAAACATACATTTTTTCCAATATTTTTCCCGTATAGTGTTTATTTTTTATAATACATCAAGTAAAATTCATTCGAATCGGAAGTGTTTGGTATGTCCAGTAACAAGTGGGTTAAACTTGCGTTTTTGTGGTCGTTATAACCAATGTCCATAATGGGCCCCCTACTAAGCATGTTAATAGAACGGCATACAACGTCTCTTCAAACAAACTGTGCCACTGTTGTCCCTTGGACAACGGGACAGGATAACAAAACAAAAAAAGTTGATTCACCCAAAGACGTGTTGGATGACCTCAAAGTTGGGAGGATTCTAGGACTTGTAAAATTTTCGATGGATGTAGTGTCATTATGACACATACTCTTTATTGTTTTACAGTACATATGGTGCTACTTTACCGCACTAGCGCGAAAATTGGCATATTACGTTACTGTGTCGAACATTTAAAGGGCCATATGTACTGTAAAACGTTGTAACATACATGTGCGAATAGGTAATTCGCAACTCGTGTCGATTTAAAACACTCCCTTCAGTCGTGTTTTAATTTATCGCCACTCGTTTCGAATTTCTTATTTTTCGCACTTGTATCGTAATGTACTATTATCGTAGAGAATACGTTAAACTAAGCATTTATCGGAAAAAACTTTTCTCTAAAATCAAAACCCTCTCTAAAATCATCCCATTTTTGAAGGCGTCTATCTCGGCCATTTTTAACCGACTTCAAAAAAGGAGGAGGTTCTCAATTCGACTGTTTATTATTATTTTTGTATCTCCGAGAATTTTGAACCGCTTTTCAATTTTTTTTTAATCGAACGGGTATAACCTCGAGATGGTCCCGTTGGCACCAAGTCGGGGTCTGATGATGGGATCTTGGAGAAATCCAGGGAACTCTTCAAATGTTATAGATACATGTATGGCGTTTCTGGTAATTTCTGAAGTGGGTTTTATTTTTTGTTAAAAAGTGTTTTTGATTTTAGAGAAAAGATTTTTCTACAGAACATGCTTATTTTAGCGTTTTTGATTAAAATTTTCTGTCTTTTATGATTCGTACTTTTGGTTTAAAAAAAACTTTTTTTTTTACACCCCCTTTGCTTTAGGCGGACCTTTCTGCGATAAGTGTCTACAATAGTGTTCATAATCTTAGTTAGTCAGGTAGTTTAATTTTGTTGGTAGGTAGGTAGGTAGTAGTAGCTAAGTTAGTGTCGATTTTAATAAACCTTGAGACCCATAACATAAACCTTAACATGTTTTGGCTTATATCAAGTAAAGTGTAATATATAGTATGTTAAGTCTACTTATAAACTACTCCTCGAGATAAGTACAGTCAACCCTTCTAATAGCGACCCATAACAAGTAAGTAACCTGCGAAACCATGGCAGTAACGTCAAGTAGTTTGCCTAACATCTTAATAAGTGAAACATTTAGGTACTATATGTATTACGTAGCATATAACACAAACTTATGTTTATAAAGGGTTTGCGCTAGAGTTCAAGCTCAACTTGACAAGTCCGTTTGTTTGACATGCTCGTTCATAGACTTTGCATTTGAAATATAACGACAATTAAAACCACATTATAAATAAATTCGTGTAAATAGTAGGTATAAGAGAATTTTACACAAATCAACCTAGTCTTACAATTAGACTTGTGTTGTGTTTGGATTACTTAAACAGACCAAAAAAAGATTTTAATTATTTTCCAACTAAAGACCGATTTAAACTTTAAAATGTACGCCACCTTAAACTCATTTTAGAACATACATTTGACTCGATTTTTATTGATTCATGTGCTGTATATTAAAATATTACAAAAGTCTGGTATTTAACTGATCACAAGATTTAGTAAAATTTATCATCAAATAAATCGTTTATACCGCCAAAAATAATAAATTATCACCAAAATTAAAACACAATTTTAATGTGAAATTATTACTATTTTTTTACATTTTTTTGTTTATTTTAAAACAGGTAAATAATCATTATTAACTCAAAAATATTAAATGATCGCCAAAATCAGAACTCCATTTTAATTTTAAATTTTGTTATCCTATTACAGAAAACGACTCCAAACTAACTAATCATTGTAGACCCAAAAACTGTAATGATCACCAAATTTAGAACTCCATTTTAATGTAAATTGCTGTATTTAATAATGTTTTCATTGTGCACAATAACTCCAAACTAATCATTGGAAACCCAAAAATAGTAAATGACCACCAAAATTTTAATTTCGTTTCTGTAACGGTCGCAGTTCTAACCTAACCTTACCCACTTTTATGATAGCTACTCGATTCTGTAAGGATCACAGTTGTAACCTATCCTAACCCACTTTTCTAGTAGCATTTCGTATCTGTACGGTTCGAAGTTGTAACTTAACCTAACCCATTCTTCTAGTAGCATTTCTTTCCTGTAAGGGTCATAGTTCAAACCTAACCTAACCCAATTTTCTAGTAGCATTTCGTTTCTGTACGGTTCGAAGTTGTAACTTAACCTAACCCATTCTTCTAGTAGCATTTCTTTCCTGTAAAGGTCATAGTTCAAACCTAACCTAACCCACTTTTCCAGTAGCATTTCGTTTCTGTAAGGGTCGCAGTTCAAACCTAACCTAACCTAGTTTTCTAGTAGCATTTCGTTTCTGTAAGGGTCGCAGTTCTAACATATCCTAACCCACTTTGATGATTGGGACGGACGAGCGCGGCATGTGCGGTGCGGTGGGTTTAGCGGGAGGGGATATTAATTTTGGCATCAATTTACTTTATTTGGTAATAGTATACATTTTTTGGTAATCATAGTGGTTTATTTAGGTGATAATATTGGTGATCATTAATTATATTTGGTGTTCCAATACAATTTGAAGTCGTGATTAAAACAGCTGGTGATTTGTAATTTTAGCCCTTTTTTTTTTGGTGTTTCGTAATGTTTTTTGGGTATCATTGTTTTTTATCGGTGGTCATTATAATAGAAACCATTACAAAATTCAGTTATATTCAATTAGTGAAAAAACAAAATAATATAAAATTTCATTTTAGAATTAGGTGCCCATCATGCATCTTGCTTAAACAAATAGATAAGTATTAATGTGGACAACAAGTGATATCAGTAACGAAACAATAATAGTTTTTTCATGTCTGAATTCCGCTCTTAGATTTATCTACTAAATGAGAAGGAAAAAATGTAAATACGAAGATAAAAGTACGGTTTAAAAAGATTTTACACACAATTTGGGTTTAGCATCAGATGAAAATAAGAGTTAGAATTGAATTTACAGAGGATTAAATTTACACCTTTACGAGCCGTAGCTACTGCCTGCAGAATGGTTTAGCCCCGTGAGTTATGGCATCATCAACCCGACGCAACCTGCGAGAGAAGAGGCGAGAGAGTACTATCACTGGAATACAATGTAATTATCATGCGGATCTTCATTGTTTTAATACAATGTACGTTTAATTAGGTTACTTAAGTTTGGGATTCGGCATTCATCGATTCAGTCGGTGACACGGTTACATATCAGAATACCTAACATTTATTTATATGTTGAAACACCTATGCTCGATTCATCTTATTTTTAATTACTTGGCTATAATTTTATTTAATGCACGAAACTGGACGATATACCTTAATTGGATTTACTTAATAGACGAAATATATAAAGCTGTTACATTTAATTAAAAGAATACCTTACGGCGATATACCTAATGCACGGAATACCTAAAGTCGGACATGACACCTGATAGATGAAGTAAAATAGATATACTTAATGGACGAATTAACTAAAATAAAATTTTATCAAGTGTTAATTTTGCTTTGGACTTTAATACATTCAAATTATTGATCTTGAAATAAGTAAAAGTGTAACAAAAAATAAATTACTTATGTTTTAGTATACAAAAACTGCGACCCCCACAGAATTGAACTGATGACAGAAAAGTAGGTTAGGTTAGATTGGGTTTTTTTATGATATAGAAGGCAAACGAGCAGACGAATCACTTGACGGAAAGCGATTATTTACCACCGCCCATGGACACCCGCAACACCAGAGGGGTTGTAAGTGCGTACCTCGACCCCTCAAAAAAACTAAATATAGACAGAAAGTAGATTAAGTTAGTTTAAAACTGTGACCTCCAGAATCAAACTATTGAGAGAAACGTAGATGAGGTTAGATTAGGTTAGAAGTGCGTGCTAAAATATTTGACTCATTAGTGAAACAAAAACCGGACAATTGCGAGTCGGACTCGCCCACCGAGGGTTCCGTACTTTTAAGTATTTGTTGTTATAGCGGCAACAGAAACACATCATCTGTGAAAATTTCAACTCACGGTTCATGAGATACAGCCTTGTGACTGTGTAAATGCAAATTTACCGATGATAATTTATGAGTTTTTTCTCATTACGTTTTGTATGTTAGACTCATTGGCCAAAAAATTTAGTTCGCAGTTCTAACTTAACCTTACCTACATTTTTGGCAGCAGATCGTTGTATTCCCATCTGTGCCCGCCGGGCACAAATGGGAAGGATCCATTCCTGTGCCTAAATGATTCATTACCAATTGTGTCTGCCCCCTATCAGATCGGGGGGTGGGCACAGATGGGAATACACCAGCAGTTCCTAACCTAACCCAAACTTCTTTTCTGGCAATAGTACAATGGGAAGTTGCAGTTATAACCAAACCTAACCTAACCTACCTTTTTTTCAACAGCTCAATACTATAGGGAGTCGCAACTCTAACCTTACCTACTTTTCTGTCAACAAATTTTACGACATGCGGTTGAAAGATGCGACTTGTAGAGGAGAACATACGTTCATAAGAAAGCATTTTTTCCAAGCTGAAATGGAGACTTCGCTTTGCAATAAGAAATATTAGAGGCAAGTAAACACACTACTCTTCTCAAATATTTCAGTTAACTTCAGGTACTTATTTCATCGATTTAATGTGTTCTGATTGGTATCCGATGGCGCTTGTCTTCATAGCATAGAAAATATTGCTTGTATTAAAAAAATAAAAATGTATCATTAAGAAGCCAATTAAAACCTAAGAATAATAAACATTATACTTTCACCCCAGAGACAAAGCCTCATCTATTTTCTAATACAAACAATAAGGATAAAACCACAGTACGGTTTGTTTGTAAAGATATTCTACGCAAACACACCCTACCCATTTTTTATTGCCTTTGACTGTCGAAAACAACTTCGTTTTTTTGTACAACAAGTACAGCTTCTTTTTATGACTTGAGGCGTTTATTATTATTCGGACCTCTAAATTACCTAATTCTCATTTGCGAGTTGGGTACAGTCTAAAGCATTTTGGAAGCACAAGGGCTACTTTATTAGTATTAAATATACAAGTACAAAAGTTTAAGGTCGCATACTTTATAACAATCTACAATGTTCGTGTAATAATTATAATATAATATTTTCCTTTGTGAGGTTCCGTGGTCAAATACGAAGCACGAACCCTTATAAATAGTTTCGCCATGTCTGGTTATCCGTCTGCCCGTTCGAGGCTTTGCTCCGTGATCGTTAATGCTAGAAAGCTGCAATTTAGCATAGATGTATAAATCAATCACGCCAACAAAGTGGTAAAATAAAAACTAGAAAAAAAATGGGTGGTATCCCCTACACGTAAGCTGGGGATGTTTTTTTTTTCGCTTCAACCCTATAGTGTAGGGTGTCTTTGGAATCGTTGGATAGGTCTTTCAAAACGAATACTGGTTTACATAATCAAGTTTTCGATAAAGCTCCGATAGAAAAAATATGTGCCCCCTCCATAGAACCATGTGTCCAAAATATATAAAAAAAAAATCGTAAAAGTAAAGCTTCATAAAAAAAATGGATAAACATGACAACGAACATGATCGGTTAAGTCGTTTTTGAGTTATTGCAAAAAGTCTTCCCTTCTTAGTAAAAAGGCGTACAAAGAACCTTCTGGTATGACACGAAACCTAAACCTTTACGTCTATGCATGTGTGCAAGCGCTGGTGGCCTAGCGGTAAGAGCGTGCGACTTGCAATCCGGAGGTCGCGGGTTCAAACCCCGGCTCGTACCAATGAGTTTTTCGGAACTTATGTACGAAATATCATTTGATATTTACCAGTCGCTTTTCGGTGAAGGAAAACATCGTGAGGAAACCGGACTAATCCCAACAAGGCCTAGTTTATCCTCTGGGTTGGAAGGTCTGATGGCAGTCGCTTTCGTAAAAACTAGTGCCTACGCCAAATCTTGGGATTAGTTGTCGAGCGGACCCCAGGCTCCCATGAGCCGTGGCAAATGCCGGGACAACGCGAGGAAGAAGACATGTAATTATTTCATGAAGTAGATGTCATAAATACTTTGTTCATCGTTAACGTTTGGATAGGAGGGATCGATACAATAAATGGAGGCGGCATAAACGCCTTCATGATTATAATGTGGGAAAATTAGGCCACCACATCAGGTAGGTTTTCCGTTGTTTTTACAGTATAAATAAAAGTTGGATATTCGTACACACATTGATTAAGCCCCACAGTAAGCTCAAGAAGGCTTGTATGTAGAGGGCTTGTCAGTGCACGGTGCAGGGAGCGTGTTTTTTTTCAATCATTATTTATCTTAACACATTGAGTGCCGGGAACCCGCTCAGCGGGCGCTCTGTCCGTAGTCGCTTTCCTCTACAAACCGGTAAAACGCTAGAATCGGCTACGCGTGTAGCGCTACGAAAACGTTGGCAGTGAATGCATTAACGCATTAATTACCCTATTCTCTAAAATCGTGGCACAATCCGGCACTTGACTCAGTATTACTTAGGAGGTATCGTATCAAAAACAAGTCAGCGTGGCGGATAAGTTATGGCATTGGTTCTAATATTTCAGAAACCCCATGAGAGCCCAAACTGATCTGATAGCCTTGCAGCCTATAGGATTAATGATAAATATAGACGGCTGATATTATTATGTTTTCATTATTCTTGCGTTTCTTAGGCAAGTAGGTACCGCTTTGAGAATTATCACAGACTTACCTAGAACTGAACAAGGTTATCTACATTATTTTATTTTCTTTATTGGGGGAAAAAACAGATACATGCCATATAAAATGATTTAGCCTACATCCTAACACAATTCCCTCTAGGAGTTCGGACAGTAATTTTACAACAGCGTTGTAATCGGAACTTAAAACAGATATCGTTACTTATACTAACACTAAACGATTACGATATTTATCACATCCTATGTATATAAACACAAAAATAGGATTATTGAGTTAGGCCCAAATCAGAGACATCACAGTTAATAAACAATATGAAAGAAATGAAGCTACAATATAGGTAATTAAAATTATTATGAAGATAAAAAGAGCAAGCTCAAAGTTAGATCGCGTATTACTAAATATGTCAACCGAGATTAGGCGTTTATTGTAAACTAAACATTAGCTGATAAACGGTCAGCTTTCGCCCTGAAGTGTTTTCTCAGCTTCCTCTCTGTCTGTAGGCGAGTATGTGATCATCATAAAACGCGTAACGTGCAGCGCTCGCCGTACGCGCGTCACATATTAAACGCCTCGGAAATAAGTATTTCAATGAAAAAGGCCGGTATTTATTAGCACCTATTACCCTTAGGTTTAGGTTTAGTTTCGCAGATTGCAATTTATGTTATAGACCAACATAGACGAATCTTTTCGTAACGGGGTTTTATTTTCAGATATTCAGTGTGTACTTTCAATACGGGCGTATATTTAAACGGTGGATAGCATTCCTATCCTATACTATACTATCCACCGTTTAAATATACGCCCGTATTGAATGTGAGGACTATATTGAGTTAAATTTTCCACACAAAATAATTCGGCCCGCAAAGAAAGAAACTCAGAAGTTACGAGATACAAGCTTTTTAAAGTAACTGTCAACGCTTGTTGATAGTTTCTACTCGTATTAAAAGCTCGTATCTCGTAGTGCCATGTCAAAAATCAAAATCAAAATATCTTTATTTTGCATAAAATATGGTATACAAGATGGACTTAGTAATGAAGCACATGCATATTTTACCAGCAACTGGCATGCAAAAACACAAACACGCATACATCTATTAACTATGCTAATAAATCTAATATTATACATGTCACTTCTTATAATTATAACAAAAAAAAAAAACAAATGTCATACTTAATCTAATTGCAATTATCAGTGTCTAATCATATCGGAAATAGTCAAAAAATTCATCAATTGAATAAAAACACTCTTGTATTAACCAACTTTTAAGTTTACGCTTAAATAGACTAAATGGTAATGATTTCAGTTCATCTTGGAGACAGTTATAAATTTTTATTGCCATACAGTAAGCGCTCTTTCCATACATTACTGTCTTTTTTGCGGGTATGACGAGACGATTAGGGTATCTTGTATTAAACTGACAAATGTCCTTAAACGTAGTAAAAAGTTCAGGATGCATTCTAACAAACAAACAAATTTCATATAGATACATGCTTGGCACAGTCAGAAGTTTCATATTTCTAAATAGAGGTCTGCATGAGGTCATTATGTCTACATTACAAATAGCTCTAATGCACTGTTTTTGTGCTAACAGTGCTTGATTTGCATAACTTGAATTCCCCCAAACAAGAATATCATATCTAAGTACAGAGCAAACATAGCCGTGATACGCCTGTATTGCAGTCTCTTTACTGCTAATTTTTGTCAACCTCCATAAGGCATCAAGTTATGTCTCGTAATGTTTGCAGTACATGGCTGCTCGGTAAATTTTCAGATATTAATTCCGGGATCATAATTAAGTGCAACTGCAAAAAACTTCTTAATTCATGATTTTTGTCCCGTATAATATTATTACCCGTATTGGATATATACGAGTACACTGTATAGGTTGGTTCTTCTTTAGTTTAAAAATACACCAGCAGTATTTATTTATATTTAGGACTTTTACTATGAATATCGTTTTCTAATAAGAAAATCATCGGCATTTGCTAAAGAATTTTATTGTTCCGTTACATTTTATGCTATCATTAAACATTCAATTATACTGCACCATTATATGCAGTTACAAAGAAAAGCAAACCTACACATCTTCCATGTTAATTTATTTCATCGAGGAAATTTAGTCACCTATATGAGAAAAAAATATACGACAGAAACTACACTCCATTGCATAAATAAGTTGAACAGTTTCCTTTCTCTACCAAGAAAAACAAAATCTATACATATACTTCTTAGTATTACCAAAGAACTTGTCAGCTGCGACCATATTAAAATGTATATATAGTGTTCTATTTGGGACAGCTATGGGACTATCTGGAACTAAATCTGAAACTATAAGCTCGATTATTTTATATCATCGCAATAGCTGAGACATATATTTATTTATTTATTTAATCTTTATTGCACAAAAGAAAACCTTATAGTAAAAAAGGCGGACTTAATGCCATGAGGCATTCTCTACCAGTCAAGCTTTAGGCAAAGCAGATACATAGAGACATATAGAGATTTAGGTAGATTTAGATTTAGATAGAGGTTAGAGTTATATTATACCGATTAAACTTCTATAATTCTAAACAGACCCAATGGGATACCAAATAACTTAAATAATTATATAATAGTCTAATGGCAGATAATATGGAAATTATCTGACACTAAATGACAATGTCATTTGTTGTCAACAGTTGCCGGTATGTCAGACGTGTGGGTGGACCTGCGGATGCCCCGGTTCGTCGTGCACCAGCACAACGCCACACTCCACTGCGATCACAACGTCGACGCAGACTCTATTTATAAGGTAAACAGTTATAAGGTTTATTTATTTATCATATGGCATTTAGTTACTGGATTTAATTTAAATATGAATCAAGAGATCTTCAGATACTCGATGGCCCTTTCATTGAGGTTCGCGAGGTCTTCGATCCGTGACTTGAATTTGATGAGAGGGCATTGAAGAACAATGTGTTCGACCGTCTGCTTAGGGTCACCACACACACACTGACGGGAGTCACACCAGTACCATTTATGCCAAGTTTCCAACGCCTGTTCGAATGCGGTTTAGTTGACTCTATACCCGGCGCGGCCAGGTGGACGTCTCTTTGGGTCGAGTATCAAAAGTTCTTCATTCTTAAGTTGTTGGGCATCCCACTCAGCCATCCATGAGTCGCGTATATCCCACTCGTTGTTAATATGCACCATACCAAGAACTGCAAGGTATAGAGGAGAAATTGATTTGCCATGAGTGACAATATCAAGTGCCCACGATAAATCTAAATCATTTAACATTAACATGTAATAGTTGTGTACAATTTAGTTATTTTATGTAAAAAATATTATTAGCAACGAAAATTATTGAGCGCAAAAAATAAACACATAATGAGTAATTATGTTTGAGAACAGTATATTACAAAATCTCAAGTGTGGCAATTAATGTATTGGTTTATTTTTCTATTAAATAAATCAAAACATTAATTTAGTTTTAATGTAATGTTTTAATTTTGACTATGTAAATTGTATTGATTAAGTATTTATTACGTGTTATTTATTGTTTTTATTTTACTCTTTTTTTGATGATAATTATTTTAATGAATTGTGATTAATATTACACCAATGACATGTAAAATTTTAATTTTATGAATAAATGAATATGAATATTTTAATAATAATTCGGATTTAAAAAAGAAATAGGGCATATTATCTGAAGCATTTTTTTTATATAGTATTTGTAACATAGGTAATTACATCTCAAAAAATCTCCGATGAGCGAATTAATTTAGATTTCTCATACATTTTAAACTATGCTGACCCGAGTAACTATTCAACCCTATCTATCTTCTTGTGACTCTTGACAAGATGCTTTTTGTCTAAAGTTGTAATTATTCCAGTTAATCCCCTAGGAGTTTTAACTGTTGCTGGGCATGGTCCTTTGTCTTGGTCGTTTTGCACTTTACCAACCTTCAATACACCACTTCGTTAAAAGGATTTTCTTAAACCTGTTTGTCTAATTAGTTACGCAAACAGTTGCTGCCTTTTACCTGATCATTAATATATAATTAATGTAAACAATTTAAACTTCAGGAAAATACTTGAACTGTCAAAGAAAATGGAGTAGGCATTTGGTACTTTTAACGAATTTTACTAATGAAGTAAAACTTGATAACAACCGCTGTCAAATAACTTAGAGCAAAGATAATCCATTTCAAATTGGTGAGATAGGTAAAATTATTTATACTCTATCCAAATCTGAGTTTCACGGAACAACGGACGAAGGCCTGTGTGTGAGTTTTAATGGTGAACAAACTAAGGCGATATGAGTAAAATAAAATATTTAAATCGATGTAGGTAGCGGTCGGATCCCATTGTTTGGCATAATTATTGAAAGTCATAATGTTATGATAATCATATTATCGTTAGTCATAACTCGGAAACCGTTAACTTTTCAGGAATTTCCTTAGGTTATACTATAAATAGGTTAGGTTAGGTTTGTTTTATGGCAATCCTGAAAAGTTACGCGTTTCTATCGTTTACGCGAACAATACATTATGACTTAAAACTTTATGGGAAACAACAGAGACTGGGTAGCGGTAGATACCTATATGAGCCAATGCCATAACATGTCAAGCCTACCCAAAATGTTCGTCTCGTTTTGGTAGTAAGTACGAGTATATGTCGAATGAGACGAAGAAAGGTTGAACCCTGGCCCATTATTTTTAAGTACCTAAACGAAGATTACAAACGTTTGTTAAGCTCTTATTGGTTCTCCATTTACGTTTGAGTTTTGCGACCTGCCGGAACTGCACCTAACAAAAATCATTCAAATTATTTTAACTTACTTAGATGCACCACACACAATTGACGAGCTGATTTATCACGTATAGCGCCGACAATAGGTCATTATAAATTGACAAATTTACTTTACTTGCAGATTTTTTGATACTACGATTAGGCACGATAAAATTACAGACAGTTTGATACAAAAGCTGCAGCGACATTAAATAACTGTCCATTAACAGCATACTTTTCCACAAACTAATGAAATAACTAAGGAGAGCAAAAGAAAAGGATAGGTAATGTCGGCACTCAGCCAAGGTCACTCTGTAAAGAAATCTCAGCGAAAAGTGCTCACAAAGAATGCATGATAACCCGGGGTTTGATCGAGGCTTTCCTCAAACTCCAGCATTTTTATGAATTATCAGGCGGTATTCGAATAAATTTTGGTAGGGTCCAATTTCATTGGCGATATGCATAAAACATTGATTCTCAAAATACGATGCGGGCGATGGCTGTTATACAGGTTGTAACAGGAATAGTGGGGATTGTGTTCTGATTAGGGAAAAGTAAAAGAAACTAAAATTTTACGTGTAAATTTTTGGCCTTTGCATGTGGTGTTGGCAGACTTGTACAACCTGATTTTTTAATTTCGAGCGCTCGAATTCGTCACTCGAAAATCTGTGGAAAACGGCGAATAAATATTTTTTCACGTCAACAGCTCGAACAAGGGTAATTTGCTGCTTAAAAACTGCATTTTACTCACTGAGTGAGACGAAATAACATTCAAGTGACCTTTATATTCGAATGTCATTTCAACGTGTGGGGCCTAATACAAGTTCGAAATATTTGGATTCTATTGTCTTTGTCCCTTTCACGTCATTAGCAAAAAGAAAGAGACAAAAAAAGTTCACAAGTAATTCAACGGTATATTGACGATTAATAAAAAACCTAAATATTTTTAGCTCTTTGAAAAAAAATTACATTTCGTTTACATTTCTTTCAAATTGACGTTATGGTTACTCAAAATTAAATACTTATCTCTTCTTTATTTCTGATCTCTATAGACTTCAGTCAGGGATTCAGTGTTAGAAAAAAGTCAAAACCAAACTGTTAGGTATTATTTTAAATGCTTCGTGTCTAAATGATTACTTATTTAGGGAATAAAATTCGGCATAATTACGTAATTGTTACGACCAGCGGCCCATAAAGCTCGATATTTTTCAACTCGTGAGAAACCTCGTCCCGTTAGATTTGTTTTATTTAGGGAAGTTATGAGGGATATTATTATTTAAGAGTCATCCGAACCTGCCACCAGAATTCCGCTCCCATACAATCGAAGTTACGCTCTCATTTTAAAAAATATGCTTAAATTACATGAAACTTGGCATGAACATCTACATAACATATATCTATGTGTCTTAAAAATGTATACAGAGAAAATAGAGAAAGTATATGTTTTGTATGTAAAGTTTCTACTCGCCCTAATTCATTTGTATTACAATTTCTACCAATAAAAACTATTCCCAGACATAGATATGTATATGTATCTAGGGGCACGGCCATGCCCCTCCCAAGATGAGACAAAGGGTAATATGTTATACCTTTAAACGACTAATTCTAGTATAGTCTGTGTGGAATGTATGTGGCCCAATACATTCCACGACTCTTCTCTTTCGGAAAGGAGTCTATATATGTGGGCTGGTAAAACCCAACAGATTTTAAAGATGTACTCTTGACCGGTTTTAGAAACTAAAATGTCATATAAAATTTTCAGAAATCGGTCTTGTTTAGAGATAATGTAAATTTTTGTGAAAATTTGTTTTTTGTAATAACTTAGTGAAAAACGCCTTTTGGCTGCGACGCTGTCTTGGTTTAGATATACCTACTGGCAGACATAAAAGTTTTAAAGGAAACTCGCAATTTTTATCTGTAAATAATCGAAAAACTTTACTTATTCGTTATAATGTTTTTTTTTCGCCAAGATGTAAAAAGAAATTACGTGTTGTGTGCAGAAAACGTACAAATATAATAATACTTGGGTAATAAAAAAAATATTTGTCGAGTTTGACCAAAACATATATGAAATTATATAATTAAGTATCTTCGATTGTATGGCGGCAGCTAGGTTCGTGTGACTCTTAACATAATCTGTTATGAGGGAAGTATACCACGTGATGGTCCGTACAAATGAAAACGTTTTTCCACTTGTAAATATTTTCTATTCTTCATGATTTTTTAATATGTTATTGACACGATGAAAAACTAGGGTTATTGGTTTTCTTTTTATTTTATTTGCAAAACATATTTTTTTTTTTTCCAAAAAAACGAAACCTATAAATGTTATACTGTAGCGATAGACATCAAAATCAAAGTGATTTGTTAAGATTTAGTTAGTGGAAACTTTTTTTACTTTATTTCTTTATTATTGGGAAACAAACAGCGGAAAATAATACATATTTTTAAACAAATATAGAATACACACAAGCCATAACAGTTTCCACTTATAGAATAATAACATTCTTTGTTGCTCAAACCAGACTTATACAATTTGGTTTAACTTCTATGAATTTGTAAAGTAGATTTAGGTAGGATTATTAAACTTTAACAACAGAAAAGAAAGACGCTATACCTTGCTTATACTTAATTTACATGCAGCTCATTATCTTAGAGAATACAAATTTAATATTTACTACTTGTTTTTTTATTATTACTGTTATTTATTTATTTATGTTCTTAATTGCAGAAACAAACTTAGGTAAGGTAGAATTAAATATATCAATATCATAGTACTTCTCATTATAACTTTTGCATGCTCTTACGAGAAATCTGTTCTTCGCGTACACAGTTCAGTTGGAAGGTATTGAGAATAAGTTAAAGGAACGCGTTCGACGGTCTGGACATCGAAAGAATATGTCCGAAAGCAGATTAGGTGAGTCAATCGATCGGTTAAAGATTTTACATAAAACCACTACAGACGGTTGTGGTCAAAAGTTTTGAATTTATATTTCATAAACTTGATAAATTTATTTTGGATCCTTTCAATTGAATTAATGTGAATAGCAAAATGAGGAGACCATACCGTAGAAGCATATTCCAAGTGGGATCAAACGAAGGCGTTGTATAAAAGAATGATAGTGTTTGGATTTTTAAAATCCTTACTTTGTCGAAATATAAATCCGAGCATTTTGTATGCTTTCTGAACAATTTTATTTACATGGGTAGTTAATTGCAACTCATTGTCGATGTATACGCCGAGATCTTTAACCTCATTTACTCTATGAAGATATACGTTATTAATAGAATAATTATGAATTTTAGGATTACGTTTTCTTGAGAATGAGATGGAATAACATTTAGCAATATTCAGCGACAGTTTGTTATGTTGGCAGTAAGTACTTATAGTCTATCAAGGTCCTGTTGCAGATTGATACAGTTTTCTCCCGAAATGGAATTTAAAAGAAAAAATACTGTTATTTGGTGAGATTCGTAAAGCTATTTTTCCCTCTTAAGAGATTTTTAGCCTGATTCTAATCTTCATTTCTCTTTTTATTTCTGGAACCATCAGACTTGCTAGCATGAGTTGCGTTCTCGCGCTCGAGTCCATACTTGAAGCCGCGCTACGCCGATCTAGATGTATGGAGTCGCGCGCGAGAACGCAACTCATGCTAGCAGGTCAGAAATAACATTCTAGATAGCTGACAGAACATCAATCCAGAAATATAATCAGTACCTACAGAAGAAATAAAAAATAGTATTGTTCAATAATGTTGTGAAAGGCTCCGACGAATTCAATTAAATTTTCTGTAAAGGAGGTTTCATTCCGTGCCAAAAATGTTTTTTTATTATCAAATTTAGTAAAATTGAAGTTTATTGGTCACACACTATTCCTTTTTTACTACAAACAAGGCTATTAGTTTGAGTATTCGGTTTATAACAGTTGACTCGTAGAATGCTCTGAGGAATTTAATCCGCCATTGTACTGTCTCGTAATTGCTCAAAAGTTTGACATACATAAATAAATGTTTATTGGAACTTCAAGTTCACTCTAGACTCTAGACCGAAGCATATGTACTGACTGTGTCACAAAGTATTTGTTTACATTGGTCCTAAACTAACGATAACTTTTAGGGTACCGTGTGACTGTGTGTATACTCATGTACGAGTATTTACTGGTATATTTATTAGAAAAACAAACGTATACAATCTATAAGTAGTGCAGACGAAAATTTATTTTAAATTAGACGTAGTTTTATTTTATTTTGGAAATAGCAATTTCATTGGAAGTTATTTTATGCGGTGTACTTTCCTTTTACTGGCTACACACACATCCAAATAGATAAATCGTAAAAATAATGGCTTGTAATTCAATTTTAATTTAATTTTAGTAGGGCCTTATCGTCATTATTAGGTAAAATTAAGAAAATAAGTGAACTGCTTTGTACCTTTTCTGAAAACGCGAGGAATTTCATATGACATTTGAGTTATTTAAGCAATTAGGTAACCAATATATACTTAAGAGCCCACATCAAGCTCAGTTCTCCATACAAACGTAGTTACGCTCCCATTTTAAAACGTAGGTACTAGATAAATTGCGTCGAAACTTTGTACTTACATTAGCGAATTAAGGTTTTCATACAAAACTTGTTTTTGCTCTGTTTCGTTTGTTTTATAAGCAGGAGCTATATAAACTTATTACAGGCATAGATATACAACATGGCTTTGTATGTGCAAACTTTCATTACAATCCAACACGTAGTTTTAAAATGAAAGCAAAACTCCGATTGTATGAGAAGGTGAAATTCGGCCGAGCTTGCCGGAGACTCTTAACATTTAAATTACCTATCTTAGCCGTAAATTGTATAACTTGGAAAATAGCTGTAAAGGTACTGAATAAAAGGACGAAATCCGCCATTATTCAATTCTCTATAGTTCTCAGCAAATCTACATTTAATATTTATTTTCAAGGAGTTTGAAACAAACGTTAAAAAGTTCATATTTTATGAACTCGTGGCTCTTTACTTTCGTGTAATATCAAACGATTCGGTTTCTAATCTGATTTTTTTTAAAGACTCGTGTAAGGTATAGTCAAATGTATTTTAATATGTTTTGATTAATTTTAAAGGAAATAAATCTTATCTGTTTTATGTGTTCTTTATATCTATTTTGATAATACCTATTATTAATAATATTATAGACATGGTAATGGATGGACTTAAAAATATTTATGTCGGTGATAGGTGGCAATGTAGACAGTCATGTTCGTGAAATCACAAAGAAGTAATATAAGTTTATAAATCATTAAGACTAATGGCGATTCATTATCTTAACGAGTGAAATTTATGAATTATAACTATAGTCTCAAGTCAGAATACTTTACTTATCGAACCTGATTTTAAAATAAAAACAAATAAGTACCTATCTGGATTATTTACATGATATACATGATAAAAATATGGCAATCACGATGCAATTGTATTTCAAAAATATTTTATTTATGAATAAACGAATATGAATCCAGTGTAATGTAACCATTTACTAATTCGCGTAACATGCGTTTTAGCACATACACGAGATCAATGCACATGTACACTTAGGAGCAAAACTGTCCCAATAGTAGCATATTAGTAGAATGTGGAGAAGTTGATGTCGATCAAGGGGAGGGGCACATAAAACTCGGCAAAAATCGGCCTAACATATAATGTACTTGGCATTTACGGTTATTTTGCAATTTCGATTCGAAAAGTAGAAAAAACACATTTTTATTTTTTCCAACATTTCTAGTTCGTACTATGGAAACTCTAAATAGGGAACCATACATAATTAAGAAATTTAGCCACTCTAAAATGAGGTATCAACTGTTTAAATCGTGAACATAGTTTTCTAGTTATAACAGTCGTCTTTAACATTGAAGTTTGAACTAACAGACACTTTCTATGGCTAATGGTACACTTTTGCACCGAACTATAAGTCACCTAAAAGTAACTTCAAAAATATGCCCCATTAAAACAAGTTCATGATGATTTTATAGTGGCAGAATTCCTTAATTATTCATGGTTCCCTATTTGGAGTTTCGATAGGAGGAAATAAAAATATTGGAAAAATAAAAATGTGTTTTTTCTACTTTTAGGTTCGAAATTAAAAAATAACCGTAAATGCCAAGTACATCTACGTTAGGCGGATTTGTAGACAATTTCAAGGAGTACTGTTATGTATTAACCATGTGCCTCTCCCCTTGATCGACATCAACTTCTCCACATTCTACTAATATGCTATTGGGACAGTTTTGCTCCTAAGAGTATTTCCACAACAATTGGCCAAATCAGTGCTTCACTTCAATTGAGTCGACCGTCACAGGGAGTGGCATGCCGAGTTTAACAATCTGCTTTTGATTTAATATCAGGTACAGTCACGTCTGAAAATATCGATACGAAAAATGTGCCAAAAGTATGTATACACTACCTTAATATATGGGCAATAAAGTCATGTATATGTCATGGACCAAGTGATTAATGTGGGCATTATATATAATGCCCGGGCATTATGAATAATGGCAAGCTATATCGGGCCAAGTGATAAATTATTACCTGAACTTCATTATTTATCACATTGTCTGGTCATTATGAATATTGCTACATGGTCGTTGGGCAATTTGATAATAAAGATACATTGGATGAGGTGTGAGGAGGAAAACAAACGCGTGACACGCGTTGACCAACCAGAGACGGTGATAGCAACGTGCGGACGCGGACGGATCTTATTTTTGTAATTCAGTTTCGAATTATAGTAAAAACCTACTTCTTTTTTTTACTTCCCTTTCTGGGGGATTTGAGGTGGCCATTTCTGGCCCTTTTTGGCGGCGCTCTAACAATCGCTTGGAGACTCAGCGTCTCCTAGCAGGAGAGTCCTGGCAAGTAAGTCTTATAGATCCCCAGCTTTGTTCGTATGGGGAATGGCTGCTGTGGAGCAGTAGACGAAGCAGTTATAGCCGGTCTCACTAACTCCTCCGTGTGTTGCTCCGTTGTGATGCCCCTGTGTGACCTCTAGGAATTGTGCCATGAGCTTCCAATATATCTCCTCGCCTAGTAATTGCTCGCATGGGCTGCTCTCGTGAGGAGCGGCTGCGTCTTGGTGACGTCCAACTAGAACCTCCGTTTGGTCAGCCACTCAGGTAGGACATCAAGCTAGCGATTTATCTTCAGTGAGGCGTGGGTTGGTGTGATGGACGACGCGTAGTACACTGCGTCGTCTGCGAACAGACCCAGCTTGACGCGGCCAACCACCGAAATATCATCGGTGTACCAAGCATAACAAGATGGCGATAGATAGCTTTCTTATGGGACTCCCGCGAGGTCAACTGCCACCTGAAAGCGTCGGTTGGTGAGGAAGGAGTTGACAACGTGTATGACTCGACGTGGGGCCGATGACGTTGACAGCTTTGGCTTGCAGGCCCTCATGCCAGACCTTGTCGAACGCCTATTCTGTGTCGAGGAATACTGCGACGACATGCTTCTTCAGGTTCATCCTCTCAACGATGTAGAAGGAGAGGACTCTGGTTAGCTACATAAATAAAACAGAAAAAACACTGGGTAGCTTCCCTAACGCACGGCTCAAATCTCGTAGACCAGATGGTCAGACTTCCAAATCCAGGGCCCAGTATGCTTCGACGTTAACCTGGAATGGAAGGAAAACTGGAACTCGTACTGCACACAAACTCAGTTTTCCAACAGTATTTTTTTATACCACGACAGTGGCATACAAGCATACGACCCGCCTGATGGTAAGCAGTCACCGTAGCCTATGGACGCCTGAAACACCAGAGGTATTACATGCGCGTATCAGTATCGAGATCAACAAAATAACCACTGCTGTAAACACAACCTCTACAAATGGGGTTACAAACCCTCACGAAACTGTAATGTGGCGCGCCAGACCAAACAACTACGCACATTGTGGAAGAATGCCCCAAGAGACGTTTTTCGGGAGGCATGAAAGCAATCTGCACGCAATGACTACGGATGCCAGGGATTGGCTGTCAAACTTATATAGAGCTATAGATGTACATATAAGATTAAATGCTGAAAAATTGATTTCAATAAAGCCTTACGATAATAATATTACAGCCAGATCCTTGTCACTTGCTGCTGGGTTGGAGCTGCGGCTTCAGGAGCTGTGGGCTTCGTCTTTTTTATGTTTTTCTTTGTAGCCTTTTTGGTGGTGTTGGTGGCCGCTGGTTGGTCTCTTTCGCCGCCTTGAGTAGGGGCATTCGCCAGCGCCATCAGAGATGCGGGCGCCGACTATTCCACCGTGGGTTTTGCAACGCTAGCCTTCGTCACCGGGCCTGCCTTCTTACGGACCGTGTGTGCGTTCATGCCCACCTTCCAATTATGGGCCTCTCTCAGATACATCTCCTGTAACTGGCTAGATGAGAGCCCGTGTAGTTGGCGCATGTATAGGGCTCTTCTTTTGGCCTACGGCATTTTATTGCTGGATGAGGTCTGCACAACTAGAAGACGCACTTTTGCGGACTATGACCGACCTTCGAATGGTGTCTGAAGCCCTGGCAGCTGTGACACTGCGGTGGTCCAGATTTCCCCCTCCATGCTTCTATTATAAAGGAGTTCAGGAAGAGAAACTCTTTCACCCTGTAGATCGTGGTATATTCTCGCAAGGGGGAGGGGGAGGAAGGGCGGCGAGCTGCAAGAAGTAAACTCAGCCCGGCTTGCCCTCTCTGGCGTTTATCTGCTTGATGTGCTCTACAGTGAACCCGAGGTCCACGCAAGCGTTCTTGATTTCGTTTAGTGGCGTGTCTGCTGGTAAAGCTTGGAGCGCCACCTTCATCTTCTCATCCGAGTCTAACTCGTAGGTGTTCCACTCTAGGGCATTGTCCAATTTTTCGAGATACTTGAACTCTGTACGGTACTCCTCTTCTGATTTGGGCTAGAACCGAAAGCCTGTCCTCACCGGATTGGCGTCGACGGTTCGGCCCAACTCCGCGGTGATTCCCTTGACCACCGCTACTCAGTTAAGCAGCACCGGCGCCACGATGCTGGAGTATCGGATCTTCTAGGGTTGTTGTTTTGTAGCAGTATCTTTAGGCTTCTTCTGGGTTATATTTCTAGTTGTATAACCATAGGTATGAAACAAAAAGAATGTCCCTAAAAACCAAAGGGAAACTCTACAAAACCGCGATCCGCCCGGCTATTTTGTATGGAACCTACCAAGAAACATCTCACAAAGCTGCACACCACTGAGATGCGCATGTTACGCTGGCCAGCGGGCGTCACCAGGCTCGACAAAATCAGGAACGAATATATCAGAGGTAGCTTTAAAATCGCCCCCATAGTTGAAAAAGTCCAAGAAAAACGTTTGCGCTGGTATGGACACATCCTCAGGCGCCCTGAAGACCACATGATGCGAGTAGCCCTAGACATACCATCAACGAAGCATGGCCGCGGAAAGCCCTCCACCACTTGGCTAACGACGGTCCAAAAAGACCTGAAACAAGCAAATATGAACCCAGATATCGCCCAAAATCTCCCAGAATGGAGAAAACGGACAAGGAGAGCCGACCCCAGATGATGGGAAATGGCGCAGGCAGATGATGTATGATCATAGCTATATGCATCTTAGGAAACGAAGGAAGTTTACGTTCACTTTCATGTTAAAATTAAAAATAATAGTATTGAAAAATGTTTTTTTATTACTTTGCCCAATAGGTGAGCGGCAGTATGTATAATGCCCGGGCAATTTAATTATTTGCATATTTATTATCACATGGCCATCTCAAATTGGGCATTTTTCATAATGCCCGGGCATTATGAAAAATGCCCAATTTATCACTTGGTCCATAACATATACATATTTTGGCACTTTGGTCGTATCGATATTTTCAGACGTGACCATACCAGCAGTACATCATCGCTCACTTACATTTGGTACGCGCAAAAAAGCACCCCGAGCAATATAAAATCAATGACAAATTATTTAACTCACACGTGCAACCGTGTCTGTGGATCCCATTGATCACAATTATTCAATCAGAGTGCTACATTATGGAAATAAGAGATTGCAAGTTTCTTATTTTGTTACAATATACGAATATAAGTACCTCAGTAACAGATTTCGCTATTTTTGCTAAAGTAAAATGCAATCACATCGCCATTATACAGAGTTGCAGTAGTATGTATATAATAAATACAGGATGTCGATACGCCCTATTTCATAAATACACATTTTTATAACAAGAAATTAAAATCAATTTCTGGTTGTCGGAGTGACATTCGAACATTACATAATGAAATAATTATTTTACTGTATTCTTTTTTATTCAAAATACTTCTCTAGATATACAACACAATACAAACAAATACAGGGCACTAATTGAATTTTTATTTCAGGTTGTGTTCTACAAAGATGCGAAGCACTTCATGAGGTACATCAGAAATCGAGACCCCCCGTATGAAATCGTTCCTCTTACTGGAGCTGTTATAGATGTAAGTAGTCTGAACCATAGAATTGTGCGGCCTAAGCTTACATACACGGGTATTTATTTAGTGACCTGCAATAATTTACGGGGTGAATATATAGATCATATTGGATAACTTTTACTATGGGACCAACCCCGAAATCATGAAAAAAATTTGGCTGTTTCATACAGTTTGGCTGTCTAACCTTGACATTTTCTATGGGACATGATTTTTAACAGCAATTTTTTCCATATTTTATTAACAAGGAAAACATAATTTCGCTCTGTCTGTCTGTTGTTTGTCTCTGCATCTGAGGCTTAGCTCAGAGATCGTTAGTGCCAGAAAGATGAAATTGGCATGGGTATTATTTTAATCACACAGACAGTGACAAATTGAACCGTAGGGTGAATTTTTTTTCTTCAACCTTAGTGTGTGGTGTCATTATATAGGCCTTTCAAAACGAATACGGGGTTTAAAATACCGATTTTTGACTAAGTGAATATTTAAAAAAATAATCGGAAGTCCATTAAGAATTCGTTATGTTATTTTTATAAAATAAAAAGTAGGTCATGACAGCATTTTTGGTCAAAATATCGGTACTATAAAAACGCTGGTGGCCTACCGGTAAGAGCATGCGACTTGCAATCCGGAGGTCGCGGGTTCAAACCCCGGCTCGTACCTACCAATGAGTTTTTCAGAACTTATGTACGAAATATCATTTGATATTTATTTACCAGACGCTTTTCGGTGAAGGAAAACATCGTGAAGAAACCGGACTAATCCCCATAAGGCCTACTTTACTCCTTTGGGTTGGAAGGTCAGATGGCAGTCGCTTTCGTAAAAACTAGTGCTTACGCCAATTCTTGTGATTAGTTGCCAAGCGGACTCCAGGCATATGAGCTGTGGCAAAATGCTGGGACAACGCGAGGAAGAAGGAAAGGAGATGTAAAAATATAGGTACTCTATATAAAAAAAATATATTAAAATTTCACATAAAAGGCTTAGAATCCCTGATCTTGTCATATTTCAAGATCTAATAATATCTGCTTATCTGGAATGGAGTAACAATTACAAGTAATTCTTAAAATTGGAAGATTGATTAGTAAGCACAACATCTCACCATAAGAGGACAGTTGACGATCTTACACACCTAGGCCTGGAAAGCAACCTGCTTTTGTTTTTAAACGTCAAATTGTGACATGTTTTGGCATTCAACCAAAAAAAACCTATATGCAAAATTCTGCCATCATGCTTTTTAGGGTTCCGTAGCCAAATGGCAAAAAACGGAACCCTTATAGATTCGTCATGTCTATCTGTCTGTCCGATTATATCACAGCCACTTTTTTCCGAAACTATAAGAGCTATACTGTTCAAACTTGGTAAGTGGATGTATTCTATGAACCGCATTAAGATTTTCACACAAAAATAGAAAAAAAAAGAATAAATTTTGGGGGTTCGCCATACTTAGAACTGAAACTCAAAAAATCTTTTTTCATCAAACCCATACGTGTGGGGTATCTATGGATAGGTCTTCAAAAATGATATTGAGGTTTCTATTATAATTTTTTTCAAAAATGAATAGTTTGCGCGAGAGACACTTCCAAAGTGGTAAAATGTGTGTCCCCTCCCCCCGTAACTTCTAAAATAACAGAATGAAAATTCTAAAAAAAATATATGATATACATTGCCATGCAAACTTCCACCGAAAATTAGTTTGAACGAGATCTAGTAAGTAGTTTTTTTTATACGTCATAAAATTAAAAAAAAAAAATCTCATCAAACCCATACGTGTGGGGTATCTATGGATAGGTCTTCAAAAATGATATTTAGGTTCCTAATATATTTTTTTTCTTAACTGAATAGTTTGCGCGAGAGACACTTCCAAAGTGAAAAAATGTGTCCCCCCCACTGTAACTTCTAAAATAACAGAATGAAAAATCTAAAAAAAATATATGATATACATTACCATGCAAACTTCCACCCAAAATTGGTTTGAACGAGATCGAGTAAGTAGTTTTTTAATACGTCATAATTTTTTTTTTTCATCAAACCCTTACGTGTGGGGTATCTATCTATGGATAGGTCTTCAAAAATGATATTGAGGTTTATAATATCATATTTTTCTAAACTGAATAGTTTGTGCGAGAGACACTTCCAAAGTGGTAAAATGTGTGTCCAAAGTGGTAAAATATTGAACGAGATCTAGTAAGTAGTTTTTTTAATACGTCATAAATGGTACGGAACCCTTCATGGGCGAGTCCGACTCGCACTTGGCCGCTTTTTATTTTAGTATATAATCAAATTTACGTTCCCCCGCAAAACAAATTTAAAAAAATATTCCCCTTCAATACCCCACGCACCTATCACACTAGGACATGAAACAATCATCATCATCATCATCATATTTTTTATTATTATTTCATTGCAAGTTTGAGAAAAGCACTATACAATCTCGGTTGCCGGCCGCGTGTCCCTAGCCGACCTCGCTACACTCTGTTGTCTATATCTACTTGGCCTGTAACCCTTCGTTTCCCGGCCTCTACAGTAATGTACTATTACACAATTTAGTGTGTATTAACCGTATCTACGAGTTTACCTCGTTTTTTTTATTATTTTATGAGTTAGCTTCCAAAAATTTGTATACCTACGGAATTATATTTTCGTTCATAATATTAATATCCAGAGAGAAAAATGGGGACTACGTCTATTCGTATTCGTCTTATCCGTCCCCGCTGGGCACAGATGGGAAAAGACGCTACATACAATTCATTCCCATTAGTCCATCCAGGCCATAAATGTTAAAAAAAAAAAAAAACATTCCCATGTGTACCCCCCTCTTGTATGGCGGTGGTCACGCGAGGCGGGCACAGATGGGACTACACCTTATCAAGTTATTTCATTAAGTACATCATCTTCAATTTAAAAACACGATCCAGCTATCGCATTGTACTTCTAATATTGTAAAATCAATATATTTACTAATTAACTTATTAACGTAAAAGCTGGGCTCAGACTACAGAAATGAAAGTTGAAATTGGTATTTGAATATTAAGGTAGCTCCTATTATTGATTTCGGCGCTATTAATAGGAGGCCAATCAAACGTACATTGTGACATCATTTAGATATCATTTGGAAGTCTCACTGAAAGTTCAAATTGGCCTCTAGGTATGCCCACCCTATCGAACGATCCATGTCCGTCTGTCCGTCCGTCCGCGGCTATGCTCCGTGATTGTTAGTGCTAGAAAGCTGCAATTTTGGCATGGATACATACTAATAAAACTACAAAAATAGTACATTACGATACAAGTGCGAAAAATAGGAAATTCGAAACGAGTGGCGATAAATGAAAACACGACCGAAGGGAGTGTTTTAAATCGACACGAGTTGCGAATTACCTATTCGCACATGTATCGTACAACGTTTTACAGTACATATGGCCCTTTAAATGTTCGACACAGTAACGTAATATGCTACTTCTCGCACTAGTGCTATAAAGTAGCCCCATATGTACTGTAAATATTATTTTTAGGGTAAAGTAATTTTTAACGAGCAGATACGTCTGCGAGCGATACTCGAAATTTTATATTAAAGGAAAAATAGAAAACGTTACGCTTCCGGCTGGACTTGAACCAGCAACCTCCGCAATCCGGGCGTTTGCTCTTAACCAATTGAGCTTCGGAAGCCTACCAGAACCTCGCAAATCTTTCCATTTATTCCCTTACGTATACACGCCTTTGTGGTGGCGTAAAGCGACATCTACCGAAATATGATTACATCTTTTTAAGGGAGTCTCAAGTTATATTGAGAATTAACCAGTAACAATTTGCTAACCCATACTAAAGTTTTTTTTTTTGAACAAGCAGATACGTCTGCGAGCGATACTCAAAATTTTATATTAAAGGAAAAATGGAAAAGTTACGCTTCCGGCAGGACTGGAACCCGCAACCTCCGCAATCCGTGCGTTTGCTCGTAGCGTGTATTTAGGGTACCCTCCATACAAAATTATATTCATTGATTAGTTTTGCTTTGACCCATAAGTGTGGGGTGTGGAGTATCGTTGGATAGGCCTTTCAAAACGAATAAGGGTCTTCAAACCACTTTTAATAAAGTGAATATTTTCGGCAATAATCGCTCCGAAAGAAATAATATGTTACGCCCCCCCCTTCCCCCCCCCCCCCCTCTAACTTTTCAGTCCAAAAATTTTGAAAAAAAAAACAAAAGCTTAGTATTCATCATGTCCGTCTGTCTGTCCAATTATGTCACAGCCACTTTTTTCCGAAACTATAAGAGCTATACTGTTCAAACTTGGTAAGTAGATGTATTCTATGAACCGCATTAAGATTTTTACACAAAAATAGAAAAAAAAAACAATAAATTTTGGGGGTTCCCCATACTTAGAACTGAAACTCAAAAAATCTTTTTTCATCAAACCCATACGTGTGGGGTATCTATGGATAGGTCTTCAAAAATGATATTAAGGTTCCTAATATAATTTTTTTCTAAACTGAATAGTTTGCGCGAGAGACACTTCCAAAGTGCAAAAATGGGTCCCCCCCCCCCTGTAATTTCTAAAATAACAGAATGAAAAATTAAAAAAAAATATATGATATACATTACCATGCAAACTTCCACCGAAAATTGGTCTGAACGAGATCTAGTAAGTAGTTTTTTTAAATACGTCATAAATGGTACGGAACCCTTCATGGGCGAGTCCGACTCGCACTTGGCCGCTTTTTATTCGTGAGATAAGTGGCAAGTAGCTTATTCAGGACTTTACTTGGACATTGTGAAACAGGCCCTTACTAATTGATAGCCCCCGTTTGACCTGTTCTGTATATAATGATAACTACGAAAAGTACGAAACCCTAACACTGAGCATGGCCCGACATGCTCTTGGCCGATTTATTGTTTTTGGATTTGTGTGTTCCATATTTGCTTTAACCATTCGTATTCTCTTTCAGATAGCAACCGTATCCTCCACCACTGTGACGTTAGAAAAATTAGATTTCCCAGCCTCAGGATCATACGCTTGTGAGATTGCCTTAGATTCGCCTTTATACTCAAAAGTCTCTAGAGTATATGAACTCAATATTATTGGTAAGTTATCTTTATACAATATACAACTTTTAGAAATAGAAAAATATTCCTGAACTGAACGTGTGTAACATCTTAAGGTTCTACATCCTTTTCCAAGGTTTCGATAACATTCTTATTATTGCTCTCGCCAATGACTCATATTTGTTAAGTGACTGCCGCCTCTTTATTTTAATTTTTATATAGGTAATCATTGTAAATAACAGTCGCCATCTTGAATTTTTTTATGTTTGGTGAGATCATGTTAGAAATCGGTGCAAATGAGAACATTATATAAATCCACATTTTGTCATTAATCTTTTTTCGAGTGCCTGCGAAAAGTCAGTATTCAATTCGTGTCGTAATTTCTAATTATTAAAAAATATATTTTGTAAAATTGTATCACAAACAACTAATTATTCCCATATTTACAGTGCGCCAGAGGTATCGGCCGAAAATAAAGATTAAAAACAAACGGTTTTCACCTAATGACTTTCTGGATGCAACCTGCCACAGCGCCCCCGCACACCCCGCTCCGCACCTCACCTGGTTTATAAATAATGTCAAGGTAAAGTTTAGGTAGAACTCCACAAGTTTAAATAAGACTGAAGTTGAACGTTCTGTGTCACTGAACACCTTCGTCTCTCGGAAAGAAAAAAGTAACCGCTGACTAACGACCTCACTTGTGAAGTTTTACTGTAGCAGATGTCGAGTAACGAAATGCAGCGGGTTGTAAAAGACGTGATGTTTATTTCAAATTATTAGGTATGTGTCTCCAATATTAATGGTACATATCGAATATTCCAAATGTATATAAAATTGGTTAACATTTAAAAGTCCAATTAGGTACGAGACATTTTGTAAAAATAAAATCAAAACTTTTATGTCAATGCTGATCAGGTAGGTACTATGTAAATATTAATATCACCATTATTTCACTAAGTCGATCCGGACTAACTTTCTTTAGTGTAAAAAAAGTTTTCGATAGAAAAATATTCAATCATATTATGTATGAAAATATAGTTTACATTAAGCTATTCTTGTACAATCTATTTTAATTGCTGACATGTAAAATTCTTATATTTTACCAATAAACAAGTATGAGTATGAGTATTTTTTTGACATCGGTTAAATACGAACCACGTTTTATCACTAAAACTCGGATTTAATAAACTGCGAAAAATCAAATTATGCGCTCCTTTTCAGATTGAAACCTTTTTGAGAGAAAATTGAAAAGCCCTCAGTTCCAGGTAAACGAGTAGAATGTTATTACGGGCATATGCAATTTGTGCACCCAGCCGCTCTACTTAGCCGGGCCGTATCCTGCTCGAACCCGGGCCATGATTTAATCGCAACATCGCGATCTGCGGAAGACGTAACTAGTCAAAAGATAGCTGTTGCATTGCAGCGTTCATTTGTCTGCCTTATTTTTAATGTAACAACAATTTTGTGTAACCTACTTTAGGCCCTATTCCAAAGCAAAATCGACTACTTAAACTATATACAATTCTCAAATAATTGTTTGAATACTAAGTAGGTATGTAAGTAGATTTACGTACTAAGTTTACAATTTACATAAATTATCTTATTAATCACTTCAGTCTATTTATCACTTCAATCAATTATAAATATTATAATAATCATAATTTAAAATAAAGCCTTTGTTGCCCCTTTTTATCAGCACATTTTCTTGTTTGAAATAAGTAAGTAATCTTTGATTTCGACAATGAATAATGCCCTAATTAATAGACGATGCTTCAACCTCATCGTTCACTTTGAGATATTATTTGAATATACCCAAGTGCTGCCTAGTCTAGCTGCTATAAAACCTATTGATTGATTAGAAAAAAATTCATTAGGAATTTATATCAAATATTTATTGAAGAATACAAAATCAACTTGCATTAGGTACTTATAAACATTGTAAACTATAAGCATAATGAGAGAAATATAAGTAATGAGTAATAACTCCATACATCAGTTTTCTTACCAAAATGCGAGTTATTTCGTAGTCGACATCTAGCGCCAAGTAGCGGAATTTATCAGTACTGCTAGCCGACAATAGACTAATGTCGCGACGAACAAAACTCTAAACTCGACAATTTTCAGCTTATATTATAACCGGATCAACCGGAACTCCATTTTCAAATCTTTCTGCTTGTTATATTAGTTGTAATTTGTTTTGGCAATACATTTTTCGTCAGTCGCGACAGTTGTGACAAGTGTGGGCTTTTGAGAAGTGTGTGGTGTCAAGCAGCGGTACAGATTAATCCACCACCTACTTGATGTCGACTACGAAATAACTCGCATTTTGGTAAGGAAACAGTAGGGCTAAGATGGTCGGTTTTTTATCATTTGTCACCATCCCTGTCACGTTCTAACAAGTACCTAAGTGCGAAAGTGACGGGCATAGTGACAAGCGATAAAAATGGAACCATGCTGCCATAGCTGTAGGGCTATGATGGTCGGCTCTTTGTCATTTGTCACCATGTCTGTCACGTTCTAACAAGTATGTAAGTGCGAAAGTGACGGGTATAGTGACAAGTGATATAAATGGAACAATGATGCCACCACTGATCTATATATAGAGTCTAATAAATCAGTTAATTATCATAGTCAATTAAGTGGTTCTTTATTTTTTACTATACTATACTGACAATGCCCTAAAATCTTTTATGCTAACTAAACGTTTTAGTTAATGACAAATAGTCATGTACTTAGTCGCTCATGGGTCCAGTGAACCCAGAAGTAAAAAAATTACATCCGTAAACTAGAGATATGCGTTATAGCAACGGTCGGCCGGAAACCGCTACCAATTTTTAGTAGGTATGTTATTGGGCATGGTATTTGCAACGAGGCGGGAGTCATTTTGATGTAGCCATTCCGCTGGAGTAGACGGCCTGCGCCGCTATCTCCTGGCGGTTTTGGAGATCCATACCCAACAAAATACTAAAAGTAAATAGCGGTTTCCGGCTCTGTACTAACTAACTATGTTCCCACTAGAGAAACGGTCGCTACCAGGCCTAACAAACCCATTCGGACTTCAGACGGTACAGAAGGTACTTAGAACGACATCGTCCATTACCGCGATACGTAATGAACAAGTAAGAGTTCGTAATGAAGGCTACTGGGTCCAACAAATCCATTAGCTTTGTGTGTTTTGTGTTTGTGTTCAGGAATTAATTCCGTGATAAAAACTATCCTTAGTCCTTTCCTGGGACTATTTAAAACTATCTCTATAACAAATATCGTCTAAATCAGTTCAACGTTTGAATTGTGAAGG
The DNA here is from genome assembly GCF_033807575.1 of Cydia pomonella. Lineage (NCBI taxonomy): Eukaryota > Metazoa > Arthropoda > Insecta > Lepidoptera > Tortricidae > Cydia > Cydia pomonella. The sequence goes on along the minus strand of NC_084704.1, from coordinate 27,610,254 downwards.
AGTAACAGACCGATAGACATACATAGTTACTTTCGGATTTATAATATTAGTAGGATATATAGTAATTAATAAGTAGGCATAATTTGATTCATAAGATCTATCACATATTGTCCACGCCAGCTTTCGTGAATCAATCAAAGTAGTTATCCAAGAATCTTCGATTCGAGATGATCTTCGATTTTTCGATCGACTCGTTTTATTAATGCTTTAATGGTAACGACAGGTAGACGAGAAGTTGACGATCCCCCACGGTACGACGCCAGTGCACCGGCGGCATCACGGCATGCAGCTGAGCCTCACGTCGTCTTCGCTGCATTTCCCGTTGTCTGAGCTCGAACGGACGCCCAATCAGACAGTAGACATCACCTGCCTGAGTACCATCCCTAGCTATGCGAGCGTGGTCGACGGATTCGCTGATATTCAAAATCACACAATTTCTAGTAAGTTTAATTTTTTTCTAGTATCTATTTGCAAGTCAACAAAGGGCCACCTCTTTGTAAGGTTGCAAGTAAGACAACTTTGTCAAAGAGATGTTGGTGGACTCGATCCTCTGTTTTGAAGAACAGACGAAGAAGATAACTAAAGCATAAATAAATAAATAAATAATAAAATAAAAATGTTTATTGAGTTAGCACAAACAAACGTGATTTTGACTGGGCTGGTGCCTCTTTTTAAGCGTACATGACACTTGTGTCAAGAGACACAGCTCTCTCGTAGGTGGTAACAGAATTTTTACATATAGGTACAATAGCTAGGCTTAAGACTTAAATCGAACCTTTTTTTTTAATAACTTAAAAGATAGAAAGAAAAAAAACTGTTCTGTGTGTGTGTGTGTGTGTGTGTGTGTGTGTGTACGTGTGCGGTGTACGTGTGCGTGTGCGTGTGCTTTTAGTTATAATCCATAAATTTAGTTTATTTAAACATTCTTTAGCGCTTACGGGGTAAATATTTAACAACTTATTTATAAAATTATACAATTTAACCGACTGAGCTACATACTGCCTCTTTGCAAAAACAGATTTTGGTTGGCAGAGTTTGGTAGATTTTGGTTGGTGGTTGCAGCTGTTATCACATCAGATTTTCTTCGTTTAGATTTATTTTCGACTGTTTCGGGTTCATATATGGTTTCTTTAACCTTCGTAAAACTGCATTAATAAATAAATAATAAATAATAAATATAACTTTCTAACTGAGAGCAGTTCCGAAATTTGGTAGAGCTCACTGCTAGGGCATGAATAGGGCTTAAAGTACATTACCTTGATTAACGCTCGTTGAGCCCTTACTAATTCCATAAACTTAGTTTTTGTGGCACCACCCCAGATTGGAATACAGTATGCAAGAACCAACTGAGCAAGAGAAATGTAAATTTGATTAAGTAGCTTTTTTGTTGCTACGTGTCCAAGATTTTTAAAGATCCACATCATCTTTCGAGTTCGCGACATAATTAGTTCAATATGTACATGCCAGGTAAGTAAGTCAGTCATAAGCCTAAAGCAAAAATAAAACACCAGCTAATTCTCTCAGATGGGTTTGACGACATTTAAAATAACGTCATATTTGTACAGTAGGTTAGTTCATTAGGTACTACCTATCACACATAATAAATAAATAAATAAATAAATATTATAGGACATTATTATACAAATTGACTAAGTCCCACAGTAAGCTCAATAAGGCTTGTGTTGAGGGTACTTAGACAACGATATATATAATATATAAATATTTATAAATACTTAAATACATCGAAAACACCCATGACTCAGGAACAAATATCCATGCTCATCACACGAATAAATGCCCTTACCAGGATTTGAACCCGGGACCATCAGCTTCGTAGACAGGGTCACTACCCACTAGGCCAAACCGGTCGTCAAAATACACATACACGTCATAAACACATGTAACTAAAGAACCGAAAAGGCTCACCCGTTTGCCAATTTACAAACCATACCTAAGTAATCCTACAGAAGCCTATCTATTTAAGTAACTATCTTGAATTTTTTTGAACTTTATCATCATCATCATTTCAGTCGAAAGACGTCCACTGCTAGACAAAGGCCTCCCCCAAGTGTCACCACAATTAACTAGATAGGTCATATAGAACTTGATCATCTGTTTATTTTTATAAATACATTTCCACTCTTAATCAAAACTAAAACTAAACCATTAGGAATGTAGTAGATACTCGTAAAGCCTCCCGGTATGTAGGTAGCAAATTATTGACATATTAAGATAAAATACGTATGATCGGACACAGCTTATCAATATCAATATCCAATTAGATCCAAGGTCTTACGATTTAGACGTTTATTGCTATTGCAATTCTTTCCTTATTATTTCAAAGACAATATTCCTTTATATTTAGACCACCTGGATCTGGAATAATGAATCAGAAACTTATCTAATAACTTTCTTATATCGTAACGAGTTTGTTACTTATTTATAGTTTGATAACTAGGATTTTCATTTGACTGAAACGAGTCAAACGAGTTTCAATAAAACAGTTGATATCCGAACGCTGAGAGCATTATAATAAAATAGTTCGTGTCATCCACGATGACGCGCAGATTTATACGAGTCAAGATATACGTCTTCGCGAATGACACGATCTTTGAGTGACATTTTCTTCAAAAAATGAAACTCAATTAATTTTGCTATCCACTTATTTTAATGATCACAGTGAAAGAAAGATGTAAAATTTTGTAAAATACTATTTTCTGGAATAATCTTAACTAATTAAATGAATCAAGTGATTAGTAAAGCTGAACAGAACATTTAGTTAACGGGCGCCTAAATACATGATCTCTCTCCTTCCACTCGGTTACTGTATTAAGCGTCCTTTTCCAGTGAACGTGTTTCGCATCGAGCCCGCGCCCACGCAGCTGCCAGTGATGATCGTGAGCCCCGAGAACTCCTCGTCTCGAACCCACGCCGCCCGTATACTAATCGTCTTTATGTTATTGGTGTATCTTATATAACTTATAACACTTCATCGCTGTAGCGTAATACATAGAAATATCTGTGGTAGGAATTGAATGTATTGTCGGAAGCAATGTGATTTCTTTGGTATATTAATTTATTTTTTATTGTGGATATTTATATTTTACTCTATTCTATCTAAAATTAAGAGGCAACTACTTTGAGATACTATTTAATATTATGGACAATTACTCTAAAATGCAATTAAATTTGTGTTGAAAAACAGTGTTGTGAAATGACTACGTACCTAATGTATTTCTATTTGAAATGAGCTTAATAATAGCAACATTTAAAGCTATCAAGCACGAAGAAATGGTATAACTGTTTGGGTTACTCTATCTTTCTGTTTGCTCATCACTTTAAATGGGGAGCTTCAAGATACCTTTTGTAAATTTAAACTTTTCAATTTCTTACGCAATTATGAGACTGAATTAGGAAGTTAGCGATTTTAAAATGACCTAACCAGCCCTATCCCCAAAGCTAGAAGTCCCTAAATATGTCCTTACTTACCTTATAGAATAGTATTTGGCAAAAGCTATGTTATAGTGAACACAAATATATACAAAAAAATCTTTTTATTTTTAAGAAATCAAGCTATCATCTCAAATCATATTTTTAATTTAAAAATTAAATGCAATATAAATTATATAAATCAGGTATAAAATGTTGGCAATGCAAAACCACTCGCTCCTTTATTACTGAGTCTCTTAGTTTTTTTGTCGTAATATTATTCATATTATTTTTGTCTGTATATCATAATATGAGTGTTTGCTGTTATTCATAATAAACCACATATGATATGTAGGATATCTTATTTAACTTTGTTGCCGATTTTTTTATAACAAATTTTCAAATTGAATGTTTATATCAGGTTAGCTATTTTAAGTGAGATCTAGGAGCAATCGTGTAACAAAAACATATCATGACTAGGAGTGAGTAATTTGTATCAAATTTATATGTGTTGTGGGGTGAAAATGGAAAACAAATGCGATAATTATGGGTAAATGCTTCTTAATGATGATGACTAAATAAGTGTTTTTCCACAAATGTTACTGAAACGTTTAGATTCTGACCCAATCTATAAGTAGGTACATTTGTGCTTTTGTTTTGTATAGGGTACATACAACAATGAAAGGACGGTGCCGAATGTAGAAAAAAATACCAAAGATTGTCTGGTTCACGATTTTCGTAGACATCTCCTCTAAATACCTAAAACTGATACGGATATGCTCCTCGTTGTCTCCAGAATACGAATTGATTGGTTTTGCTTTATGGAGGCGGGGGGTAAGGGGGGGGGGGGGGGGGACAGATGGCGGCCGAGCATCATTGATATTTGTTTACATCTTCACGCTATATACGACCACAGTTATGACTACAGTTATTGAGAAACAATAATAGGACGTTTAATTTTCTTTCAAGTGACACCTTTTACGAATTTATCAGTAAAATAGAACACAGGTAATAGTGGAAAGTCGACGAGGGTCGGCCACCATTTATGTGGCGATGCGTAGTGATCCATGCTGAACAAAATTCATCATTACTTGGTTAAATAATATCATACACCAGTAAACCTTACCTAAGTATATTTTTGGAAAGCTTATAAAATTTCTCATATATTTTGTAATAACATTAATTGCGGTAAATTTATATTTTATTGAGTTAGAAGCATAATTTATCAGTACTTATACCATCCATGCACGGTAGAAAATCAGTTATCAGAAAACAATAATAGTACGTTTAATATTTTTTCAAACCACACCTCACACGAACCGGTAGGTCCCATAGGATTCAAGATGTGAATAAATATCAATGATATTCGGTTGCCATCTTTCCTCCCCTTTTTTTCGACCCGTTGCCCCCTCCATAAACTTAAACCAATCAATTCGTTTTCCGGAGATAACGAGGAACATATCAATACCTGTTTTAGGTATTCAGAAGAGATGTTGACGACTTTTCTCAAAGAAAGCCGGTTTTCTCCAGACTAAAACATATTATGATGTTAATAATCAGGGCCCGTACTTTTCATGCCGTTGACGCAAAAATGACGTAATTTAACATACAGGGAGTTGTTTTACAATACTACAAATTTAGATAACTTACTTATTGACGGGTATCAAAATAAATACTTGTTACGAGAATAAAAGCTTGTTACGCTGTTAAAAATCAAAAATATGTATTATTTAATAAATTAACAATCTGTTATTTATTTGAGTGACAATAAGATGAAAGTCAGTTAGACGTTTCTATACTGATTGTCAAGTATACGTATAACTTGCCTAAAGAGGTTGACAAATGATTAATTATTACGAAAATATTAATTGGAATCAAACTCTATGTAGCGTGACGTAATTTTTCTGTCAACGGCATGAAAAGTACGGGCCCTGATAATAATAATACAAGCAAGTGCAAAGCGAGTTCTAAGGACACCTCGCCACTGAAAAAAGATTGTCATAATGCATATTTAGGACAAAAAAATAAGGCTTTTTACTACAAATATGAAAACGTTACAGTAACAAGCATGTCATTGTGGAGTTAACACTGATACTCGTAAGTGAAATGAATTCAAATATAGAAAAAATTACGTAATCTGTTTGTACAGAAAGGCAAATGTAAAAATAAGAAATTCACAAATTTTATTAACCTAACAAATTAGACATTATTAAAAATGTGACAGCTCCTGCTTGCTACATTCAAGTGCTGCTGAATACACTCAAAAATGAATAATTTTAATGTTTATAATTGTGATGTCATTTTTTTTAATAATTACAACACGAAATACATTGTTTTTCATCTTTCAGTTCGTTATAACAACTAAGCAAAGATTTGTTTACAATAGCAATTAGTAGTTGCTTTTTACAGTTTTTTTACCTAAACTTAGAAACCTTTAGCTAAGTGTATGTTATGTATTATATTCGTTTAGAAATTTTCCAACAGGTAACTAACTAAATATAAGGTTATTAGAAAAAAAAACAGGTTTTTAAAATATCAAGTGACTGTTTTTTCAGACGAATGTCTCATTTAGACATTGTCTGAATGCGAACCAAAGACAGTGGTATGAAAAAGTGAATCTTTTTAAGACCTACTGAAATTGTTTGAAAAGCTAAAAAATATGCCCAAATACCATTTTCGTACAATTACATACTTATGATATTCTACACAAACGAAACGGTATCATTCAAATAATAGTCATGTCTAAAAAGGTTTATTTTGGGCCATAGTTAGTGAACGTTTGAACTTCAGATTTAATTTCAGGTTAAGCCACCACATTACATCGTATTCATTACTAGAATCCCCCTGGAAATAAAGCTTAATAAATAACATTTGAATATATATATTTGACAGTGATGTGCTTCTCCAAAACATCGGCTAGTTCGAACATAATACCTATACAAATATTGCTCTTATGCATAAATTATTACAAAACGGTCAAAATAAATGAAAGCCGGTGCCGTTAGAAATGATATTCGTGCTAATGTTTTCTTAGAGAATCACGTGGCTATATGTACTGTATTTCTATATTGATGAAGAAATTCATGCAGGCTATCGATGTCTTCCTTATTGCTATACACTCTTTTTATAAATTTTAAGTATACTGTAAGTTAGATTGTATAATAATTAGAACTGTGAATTACAAATGAATATGATAAAAATATTTTAATGTATGTACTACATGGACATCAATGCTTAATAGCGTTGCTATATTAGGCTATTATTGTCAATTACATATACCTACAAAAAGTTGGTAACTACACGGTAGATTGGAGGTATATTTTTTCCCGCAATCCGACCCAATATGGGAATGTTTAATTGAGTCAAATAAATCTCGACTACAACAGGCTTCCACTGGGTGTGAAAATATGTGAATTTGACTTATCATAGTTACAGGTATGATATGCGAATATGGCTATAATTTCAAGTATATGTACAAAAGATGTTGACAATTTGACATAATTTACTGTCATTTTCTCAAACAGTGGCTAGACAGCTTACGAAAGATTGTGGCCCAATTATGTATTTATTAAAATGGAGCCCTTACATCAATAAGTATCATTCGTATTCTTTATTAATTAAAACTCCGGTAAATTAGTTTTGATTATTGTTCGTCTACAACAATATTTAAATAATAATCGTAAAGTAACTGCAGCCATGAAATTGGCTACTATTTTTGAGACACTGCACTAAATTAAAACATCATATATTATCACTTATAAAAATCCGGTTACTTATAGAAAATGTGAGAATACTGGGAGGAGTCTATAACCGGAGCAAAAAATTAAACTGTAGACTGTATTCCTCAAACTGGCTAACATTTGTAGAACACAAAGACGCAACGTATTGCGTTAATTGCGTATTTTGTTATGTTTAAAGCGTGACAAGCAACGTCAATTACAAAGATGATGGCGCACACTGAAAATAATATTTAATTTGTATGAAAAATAAGGAATCTAACTTTATACGTTTTAATAGTTTTTGCACAAAAGTGTCGTCGGTGGAGGAGTACAATCTATGTTTTAATTATTAGCTCGGTGGCCCTACCTAGTAGTTACGATTTTTTGTGTATTTTAATTTCTAATTAAATATAATTGGAACAACTTTGACGAACGCCTATGCAAATGAAAGATTAGTTTCATTTATAAGTACTTATTTAATAAAATATGGCGAAGCTAGTATTGAACAATTGAGCAGGTAGGTATAATTTGTCGTTACGAAACCAAAATTGTTGGTGTGAATCAAATATAGATGTTTATTGGTCATGTTAAATTTATAAGACTTTTAAAGTAAATGTAAAAGATCTTTGATAAAATTACTAGGTTATCAATGAAATTTATGTTATGTAGGTAATCAAACAATTATTCGCAACCACTTACATATTAAAATAAACGTGAAATATGCAGAACAACATTTTACGTTGAAAATAAATCAACTCAAAATAAAAGCCAACGTTCATGCAGAGCCTAAGTAAAGAGTATTAAGTTTGTTTAACTGAGATTTACACCAAAGGGATTAAACCCCCTAGTGTATATTTAGTCGATAGCGAAACGTGACGTACGCGTTTGCGTTAAGTCTCATTTTGTATGGGTTTTTGAACAGCGCGCCAAGCGGGACGTTTTGGAAACTCAAAAATCTCATACAAAATGACACTTAACGCAAACGCGTACGTCACGTTTCGCTGTCGAAAATATTTACACTAGGAGTACAGTACCCCTAGTGTAACTTTGATCGACATCATAACGTGACGAACGCGTTTGCGTTAAGTCTCATTTTGTATAGGATTTTGAGTTTCCAAAACGTCCCGCTTGGCGCGCTCTTTCGAAATCCAATACAAAATGAGACTAAACGCAAACGCGTACGTCACGTTTGGAAATCGAATTTATTTACACTAGGGGTACTGATCAAATCAAATACTTAAGAGTTCATGTCTAGTAATACGTCCTATGCATACGCCTACATCGTGTAACGAACGCTCTAAATGGTGAGAGTCAGAATGGCGGGTGTACCTAAATAAAATTAAATGAAAACCATACCATATTTTTGTACCTAATTTGTACTATTTAGTACCTCCTTTAAAAAAAATTGTACCTCACGGTACTTAAAGTTATCACCAAAAAACAGGTCACCCGCCATCCTGACAGTCAGAATGGCGGGTGTACTTTATTACGCTATGTTCCCGTGGTTATTGATAAATTCTATAAAAGCCAAATTTTTGTACCTTTTTTGTACCTTCATATTCAATTATAATACGAGTCATTTTATTTTTGGTTTCCAAGTTTTACTCATTTTATATTTTGCTTGCTACTACAATTTTGCAGGCGTTATAATTTTTCAAATTATCGATTTCATTTTTAAGAAAACACGCTAAGGTATAATTATTTTTATTACGCCAGGATTTAGTACCTTTAATGTTTAATCTGTTAAGTTCAAATAACTCAGTAAATCATGTCTTAAAAAAGGCTAGGCGCCAATTCAAAGAAATCTTCCTAAGAAAAATCATTTTTAAGACATGATTTTCTGAGCTATTAGAACTTAACAGATTAAACATTAAAGGTACTAAATCCTGGCGTAATAAAAATAATTGTACCTTAGCGTTAAAAAAGGCTAGGCGCTAATTCAAAGAAATCTTCCTAAGAAAAATTATTTTTAAGACATGATTTTCTGAGTTATTTGAACTTAACAGATTAAACATTAAAGGTACTAAATCCTGGCGTAATTAAAATTATTGTACCTTAGCGTTTTTTCTTAAAAATTAAATCGATAACTTGAAAAATTATAACGCCTGCAAAATTGTAATAGCAAGCAAAATATAAAATGAGTAAAACTTGGAAAGCACAAATAAAATGACTCATATTATAATTGAATATGAAGGTACAAAAAAGGTACAAAAATTTGGCTTTTATAGAATTTATCAATAACCACGGGAACATAGCGTAATAAAGTACACCCGCCATTCTGACTGTCAGGATGGCGGGTGACCTGTTTTTTGATCATAACTTTACGTACCGTGAGGTACAAATTTTTTTAAACGAGGTACTAAATAGTACAAATTAGGTACAAAAATATGGTATGCTTTTCATTTGATTTTATTTAGGTACACCCGCGATTCTGACTCTCACTCTAAATGCATTGTTAGACAGATATACAAATACACAGCCCGATTCGAAGTTTAAAATACGTCAAACATTTTCCTAAAGATACAGTGTCAAAGGTGACTTTTCCGACATATCCAATCTATATCGTATCTTTAGGAACCTTTTGACATATCTATCTTAAAGTTCGAATAGTAACAGTGTTTGCGGTTTAACCTTTTCGCCGCCACGTCAATGAAGAAATCAAGTGTCATCAACGCCATGTCAAAAATTGCACGTAGACAACCCGTATAAGTCGTATAACATATCAAGTCTTGCCGTGTAGGGCACAAAATGTACAGACTCAAGTCAATGGCGGCGAAAAGGTTAAGAAGACTCGTGTTTTTTTCATGTAAGTATTTTCAATTCATTTTCAAATAGAGTCAATGGATGTTCGTTTGCATAGTCTAAATGTTATTTTACGTGTCTCATTGTGTATGTTTGTATAAATTATCTACGTATTTACAAAATGTGGAATTTTATCTCTTTATAATATAAATGTATAACGCGTTCGATTTACACATTAATATTTTTGTTTTATTCCTCTTCGATATCCAACAAGAATAACCATAATAGGAGCATCTCACCAATAGTTTCGGTTACGGTTCTGTCAATATAACATTTTACATAGAATTTTCATTTTTATAAAATCTGAAATTTCACATATGTGTTGGAAGTATTTTGCTTCCAGAACACTGCAATATATTAATATAAATTGAATATAGCTTATTACAAAAATACAAAAGAATTTTAAAAATATTGTGAATTTACCAATTCTACGGCACAATTGCCATTCATCACGAAAAAAATTAGCTGTCATAATATTGGATTTGACATTGTCAATTAAATACGACGTATTGATTAAAATTTCAAAACAAAGAGAAATTTATTTATAAAATTAAGTTACTATCTACTAATCGTTTTTAAAATGGACAATGCCGTATGGATCGATGAGGTATATACTCCTCCAAAGTATACCAAATACGGTTCCGCCCCCTTACCTACTGCAAAAATAGCAAAAATGATTTGTTGAAGATATCGGTACAAACATTTCATTACATTACATTCGTTATGTTTATTCGTCGTATGAGACGTATCCGTATGAAAGGCTGGTGTCGTATACGTGTATAATATCATTATCCGTTATAATATCCAAATTGTCGTAGAAAATCTGATATTTTATCAAAATTATTTTATAACAACAACGGACCAGTTTAAACCATTGACAATGACAGACAACGTCAGATTAATTAACTCATGTTTTTTTTTCTATCGAGATAAGACGTAGCTTCTAGCGTAGAACTGGAGTTACGCCATTTTAGAATAAGTAAACATTAAAAAATAATAATAAATTAAATAGAAATACTACTGGAAAAATAAACTATTAGCGTATTCCTCGTTTCAATTAAAATGTAGAGAACCAATAAAATTATAGGGTCAGAAAATTGAAATGTTGTCAATTGATAACTTAATTAGGTTTAATTTCGAAAGTGTGAATCCCTATCATTTTATATATTTTATTTTATTTATTAGCATGCCTATGGAACTCTCCGCGCGAGCTCGGATTTATACCTACGAATCTCGTCCCGTTCACGGTACAAAAGCAAGCCAGTTGGTTGTCACACGTGCTCATGTACGCACGTCGCGTCGCCGCGCGCTCGTATATGCGAAAATGTAAGCGAAAGAAATATCTTCGTCACGAACAAATAACACAGCTTGTGATTAAAAAGTAATAAAAAATATCATTTTTGCTCTTCCAATAGATAAGTAAGTAGACATTCTCAATATAAGTACACCTATTGTTATTATTTTTAATGACGATATACGATGTATGCCTATTTATGTTTTCTATACTGTTTTTCTATATTGTGCAACATAAATATCTATCAAGTTTTTAACTTTAAACGAAGTTTTACAACTAATTTTTGCTGGGATCATTGTGCGGTTTATAAAACTGCGTAAACACTACGGTTAATGCACGGAGAAATGACCTTTTAAAATGTTTCGCAGTCACTCGTCGGAATAAAACGCATAAACCTACTTACTTACTTATCTTGCTCATAGTTATTTTAAGCTACCCTTTCGTACAGCTAATGGCAAGTTCTAATGCTAGTTTGAACATTAAAACTTTTATTTGTACCTACTTAAGTCCGTCGATATCTTCTATAGAATCTATAGTTAAAGTAGGTAAGTACTTATTTGTAAAATCATTAAATTTCTAAGCGTCTGCAGCCCTATCATTTCTAAGCGGTGCGGCGGTGCGCGCGGTGCGTTAAGGTCACTCCATTGTATTTTTGTGTAGGTATTAAAACGGTAGGTATTTGTATTTTCTTTGAGAGATAAGTATCTGTTCGTAAGAACTATTATATAATCTGTCGTATTAGCCACACCTTTCTCATAAGCATCATTAGCGACAAAAGTTGTCATCCCAGTGGAATGCAAGATCTATATAATTCCATTAAGAGTTTGCACTTCTGCCGTACAATATTGACGCAAGTTTAACTTTAATTACTTCATTATTACGTACATGAAAGATACCATGTAGCTGACCCAATTCTAAAGTAGCATCCACACCAAACTAAACCCATAAAGTTGCCCGCTCAATATGGCGAATTGGGGAGACATCGATTATTCCGGTTTATCCGGTTAGTACCCGAATTTAGAATTAGCGATTAAGGGTTTTTGTTCTCGTCCTTGCATCAACTTTCGTTATTTTGATAATCCTTTTGGAACCTAGATAAGCACATCATACTGATGGCAGTGTCTTTCCATTTGTTTTCGCCCCATGTGACTGCCCCCATACATAAGGGGAAATTCAAGAAGCTGGTGGGTAGAACGGCATCACTTTTCAGCCTGGCAATGTCAGGTTTCTTGAAGCCTGGGTGCCCTACTACAAGGATCAGGCCTAAGAGCCAAGATGACAATCGTTGATCGAAAACGTCAATCGGAACTTAATAATTTATGGAATACATTTTATCTTTTTGTTTAGCATTTGTTGGTGTACGATTGTCGTCTTAGCTAGGCCCCCAGAAGTTAAACTGCGGTCTAATATACGACACTGCATGCGACACTATTTAGAGACCCGGTACTAAAAAACTGTTTCATCAAAAATATTTTTTAGATATCGAGGACATTTTTAGGGTCAACTAGCAACCCTTAGGTATAGTTTCGCCATATCCGTCTGTCTGTCCGAGACTTTTGCTTTGTGATCGTCAGTGCTATAACGCTGCAATTTTCCATGGATATATGAATCAAAAAATGCAACAAAGTGGTAAAATAAAAACTAGAAATATAGTTTCTTAGGGTACCTACCCTACACGTAAAGTAGGGATGATCATTTTATCCGCTTCAACCCTAATGTGTGGGATGTCGTCGGATAGGTATTTCAAAATGAATAGGGGTCTTCAAAAACTATTTTATGATAAAGTTGATATTTTCGGAAATATTCGCTCCCGCTCGCAAAGTTAAAAAATTGTCTTCGCAGCGATTAAAGAAAATTAACAGATCGTGTGAAAGCATATTTACTTTATACGATAAACGGAGATATGTAAAAGACCATTTATTTTCACTAAGCGATACGTTTCCGCGACACATAACTTTCACCCTAATCTTCGACTTCCGACTTTGAGGCCGTAAGCTTCTCCGATGACGTCACTTCAGTTAAACTCAATAAAGTGCCGAACTAAAGTTGTTCCACCGTATCGTTACAAGTTCGACCCTCGACCCTCGGAGATCGTCCCAGCAGATTCAGAGTGATATAAACGCTCGTATTTCGTTCGGGATTTGCTCAATAGGATAACCTTGTGGATCAGTCAAGCGCGGTCGGGAGCCTAAATTGCCCCCTTTGTTTTTATCCCGAGCTCGTCTTGGGGAAAATCTTGTTACTGCCAGTGTTATGAACTTGTTTGTATTCACTGCGAACGCCCGGCATGGTCTTCGGATATGGATATTGCTCGCGGCTTGTAGATGAAAGAATGATGTAGAGGCGGTCGTGGCGGATAGCGGCCCGGAAATGGGCAACAGGTGACGGCGACGGGGTTAAAAAGGTTATTTCAAAAAAGTATCAGGAAAACCAATACCTTCGACTTTGCGTTAAGTTAAATTATAGTTAAATATATTTTTTTCCAAGCACTTAAAATAATTTATATAATGGAGCTATCTACGAGCCAAGCAAAAAAAAACGAATACTCGTATGTCATTATTATGGCAGTTATGAGTCATTTCATAAATGATGATTCTACGGCAGACAATAATTCAAGTGACCGTACGTAAGGCTAAAATATAATCTACGCTCCCATTATGACCTCTACGCACGTGTTCTGAGAATGTTTATAGTCCAATCCCTTATAAATATACCTACCTGTTTCAATGGGCAAACTGTTGCTCTACAGGCAAATTTATCTTAGTAAAAGTAAGTATCCTAAGACAATAAAATAAATAGACTAAAGATAATTAGAATTGTAGTCATGTAAAGGTTTCTGGTCTATGTTTAGGACTAAGAGCGGCGCAGAGCCCGTTAATATTTGAAAATGATTTAATTTGTTCTACGACTTTTCGATTTATTTTAACGAATAACATTAAATAAAAGTAATTAAGTAGTTCATGTATTCAACATTTGATTGAAAAGTATTATGCGACACAGCGGATGGGACACTTAGATAAAACAAAGATATCACACGCGCGCTTTTTTTAAACGATTAAAATTCTTAGGTAATATAAGATAAATTCTTTTTATGTTGAGAAACGAATAATAACCATACTGCCATGCTTACTGCACAACGATATGAGAAGATTCACTGCAGATGCCACTTAACGCAAGTCGATCGTGCAAAGGAGCTCGACCGAGGCCTCAGGTGTCATTCTCAACGCTTATCTGACACAAACGAGTCTAGTGAACCAATATTAGCGTGCTTTCCGATTATGCATCGTTGAAACGGTTCTTGAGGCCACATCATCACTGATCTTAGAGCAAGATCCCAGAGCCGCCAGACCTTACTTATTTTCTCATGACTAAAATGTATGGGATAATATAGTGTTCGTATGTACTTTTAATGTCTGCATAGGAACTTGCTATATTGGCCCGACGGCCATTTGTCCAGTACTGGGTGCTAAAGGTAGGTACAAATATTACTAACTTTTCTTAAATTCTCATGGTTGATTATCATGTATGTCTTAGAACATATTGTTAAAAATTGATAATCAACATTACCAGACCATTTTCGCTGGCAGTAACTTTTACCAAACGCTTTAAAGCTATCAAAAAAATATTGTAACTTTAATTATATTCTCACTTTAGATTTTTATACATGATACTCAGGGAACTATTACTATTACATTTTGTAAGTAGCCACACCAATTGTAGGGGGCCAACCACCCCCCAGACCCACATAAAGTTTATATGTCTGTCTGTGTAAAACTTTATGTGGGTCTGGAGGATGATTAAGGAGGATAAAGGTACAATACCTCTTTGACAGTTTTAAAGCGTCCGGTAAAAGTTACCACCGGCAGAAATGAACAGGCAATGTTGATTATCAATTTTTAACAATATTTTTGAAAGCGTACATAAAAATCTGCCATGAGAATATTAAGATAAGTTAGTATTATTTTTACCAACTTTTACCACTTTGCACCGGACAAACGGCCCAATATAGCAAGTAAGCAGACATTAACAATACATAAGTACTAACACTATATTACCCCATACATTTTACTCATGAGAAAATAAGTAAGGTCTGGTGGCTCTGGGATCTTTGACTATCTGAATGACTTTAACTCGGTAACCAATGGTAAATGGGAATACAAAGCCTGGTGGGGAAATTACGATGCAGTAAAAAGGGAGACACCCCCGAGGCTCTTCTCGCCTTGTTTTATCCCGTTTATTATGGGAACCTTGTTATTCGGAAGTTATGAACTTGTTTACATTCGGATTGGGAGCTACTGGCGAGAACCAACAGGTGATCAGCGAATTCTACGAGGGAAACGTTTGCTCGGAAGATAACGGCAAACATACTGCGCTTAAAGTCGGGCTGTGCCATGTCATATGAAATAAATCAGAAGCTACATTAATACCGCAAAATATAAGTACCTACACAAGTACAAATCACAGTTTATTTTAGAGAGCAGAACTTTTGAACCTCAGATTATACGTGACTAAGTACCAATATCCTGCGTAGTATTAAATCTAAGTCTTTAAATATTTTGGTAGGGTAAGCTCTTAAAAACAAGCTTGGGAAATATCTGTTAGTTAATATTGGTTAAGAAATCAAAAGCTATTTAAAGTTGCCTTGATGAACGGAATATAAATTATGTTGTTCCTAACGAAACTAAGCTCCGTGGCTGGAATTTCAGAAGGATAAATTCGCCAAACTTCGTTGTTATCGTATATCTGTTCTTGTAAAAGAATAATAAGTACCCAATAATAGGTTACTGCCTATACTTAAATATACAAACAAATCAATAGATATAGTTAAGGCGCTCTTATAGACAGATTTTAGGTTTTTGAGGGGGTGAAGCAGACGAAGTGGTAAAGCAGGCAGGCGGGCGCCCCGCGCGCCGCGCTCGCAGCAAGCCTACGTCCTTATTCTGACGCCATCCGTATTCTGGATTGTTAGTTCTGGGATCTTTTCCGGAAATTTATATTGATTATGATTTAAACTTAATGAAATTAAAAAATTGTTAATTATATATAATACTAGAGTATACCGCGGCAAATTGAGAACCTAGTAAAATGATACCAAATCGTTTTGTGTCGAAATAATATTACTTACTAATTCAGACAAAAGTTACAACTGTCTGCTTTAAATCATATATAGATACCTATTCAAAACTTAGTTGACATTAAAAATGCAATAGAAGTCAATTTCGGGCAAGTAGTGAAAAAGGGAAGAATACTAGCAAAGCTAAGTAATTTGTGGAAGTGAACGTAAAAAGGTAGCATGTTTTTGCTGGTATTGAGATAACTGAAAACATAAGCATAAGGTATGCACAAGCATATGTAGCTCCAAAAAGTAGATAAATTATGCTATCTTCTCAAAAAAGAACCATGACTCTAACTGTAACGACTATTTCTATATTATTTTTTGAATTGACGACAATGAAGACGATTATAAATTTTAAATGCAAAAGTCGAGAAAACTGCTATTATTATTTATTATTTAAAGTTTATAATGGCAAAAATGCACTTATACTACTACTACTACTTCGAAATTATATAGTAATGAGAATAATTGACTGACTTTAATTAATGTCTAATAAAGAATCAGTCTGTTGTCTGTCTACTCTGTCTGTAATCAAATATTACAAGTATATTTGACCCACTGAGGTTTCAGATGAAGTTGAAAATCTGCATACATATGTAAGTAGGGTGACAATGAAATATTATGGTACCATCGAGCTGATCTGATGCATGAGAGAGGAGGTGGCCATAGGAACTCTGTGTCAAAATATCGCAACCAAATTGCGTTTGAGGTTGTTAGAATTGTCTCAATGAGTATTATTTTCCTTTGGAAAGAAGTACAGTTAAGACCTGTTCCGTAAAGTTAATTAACATACAAAACTTTCCGATGAACAAAATTATTTTATCGTCAACTATGTTATTTATCCCTTCAAGTGGTGGCCCACCACTCACGGGTCGATGCGATAGCCAGAAAGCTGTCGGCCAACAGAGGGTGGTTAGTGAGGTGTTGCCATATTTAGTGGCAAAATTAAAGGCTTTGAAGTATATTTACGCTCTTCTAGCGCCCAAAAGTAGCTAGCAAGTTAGACAAGGAAAACATACATACACACGCTTGTTAACGCTTGGTTGCTAAGGACCGTTCATCCGGGATCGAACGCCTAGGTCGAGTTCTGTCTTGATTTTTAAAGAGGTTATTTTGTAAATACACGGTACCCTCGAGGAAACGGAAAGATTTTAACAGTATATTCCGGATCGTATTTAGAGGCAAAAATGTCATATAAACTTTTTTAATTCGCCTAGTTTCAGAGTTAATACCAATTTAAAAAAATATTTTTCGTTGTGTTTTAGTGCATAACGCCTTTTTGATGGCTATGTCGCCAGTCGCCACTTTGGGACCTAGTCTAGACTACCTTCTTGACAGATATCAAAGTCACAAGGTACCATTTGAATAGACTAATTTTTACGAAAAAAAATGTACCAATTTATATTAATCCATAAATTTTCCAAGAACATGATCTTAATATGTTTAAAAACATACAAAAAGTAAAAAAAAAAAACAATTTTTTTTTGCGGAATTGACTTAAACTTGTACATGAAATTCTTCTTATGACCTCAAAAATACGTAGTTAAAAAAAATCCGTTTCCTCACGGGCACTTTTTATGACTTAACCTTTGAATTTTAAGCCCTACGTAGAAAATTAATTAACAATTACCTCCAATCATAACTTTGTTTTGTGGTGGTAGTCATTTTTAATAAGGAAACTGGAAAACTGTCGCTGTTGCTAGGTTTGATTAGTTAGGTGCATGTGGCGAAATGCATAAACATTACAATAATTTAACAACAACAAGGACAACTTCAACAGAAGGACATGATGTCACGATCCTCAGCATTGAGGAACCAAGAAGAAGAAGACAATAATTTAATTGTTCTAATCGAATAGTGTATTTAGTGCTTATTATTTAATATTGGCGAGAGGTACAAATATATACGAACTTCCGAACCGAGTACTTGCAAAATTTTGAATGGAATTTGAAGGGTAAATATCACTCCTGCTCACCTTACAAAATAAAATAGTTGATAAATGTTGTAAATAAAGTCTTAAGTGTATACCATATGAAAGTTAATAAACCAGAAATACCAAACAAATTCAACACTTATAACATAAACTATTACAGCCATTTGAGCACTTCCACAAAAACGTGAAATGGTACCTTTCACTAAGCACTATTTAAATCCCACATATTTAAATCCAGTATATCTCCTGCATCCTGTATGTGTTAAAAATGAAGCTGTTCCAATATAATGACTTATATAAATTAAACAAGCGGATTAATTTTATTTGTTTACGTTTAAAAATAGGTATTTAATTTGATTATTACTGTAATAGCCATTTAAAATATTATTTTACCTAAATTGATAATTAAAAGTAGGTACCCCTCACGAAATAAGTACTACTGAATTTTATACTTAGCAGTGTTTTTTAAAATGTACATGTATTTTACCTTCCTCGTATTAAAAATGAAAAGTAGAGTGTTTAACTCGGGTGCAAGGCACCATTTCATCATTTGGTTAATCGTAGCTGTATGCCGGACAGGTGCGTGTGTAAAACTTGTCAAAAAAGATAATATGACGAATGGATGTCTGAAATGTCACCGTATTTAAGAATCAATTAGCTTAAAAATTAGTTTTTTCTTCGTAAGAGTGATGAAAACATTGTGTGTATAACATATTTGTGTATTTATAGTGTGATTATCCATTTTATGCAACGTCCGCTAAACTAGCACAGGTCCGACGCTGACAGTGGTCACGGGCGTACTGGCGTACTGACGGTATTGCCGCGCAGGGTAACGTTTAGTAGACAAAATGTTGAATTCATAATTATGAATGAAAAATTTAACGCATCGATAAACTGACAAGCAAAATGTTAGAGTTACTTAAAAGCTATTGAATGAAGTAAATTTCATATTGATATTCATCATAGTACTTCTAAAATATCGAAATAAATACAGTTTTAAGCATATTTTCAAAGCAAAAATCTATCGAGAAAAAGATGAGCCATCGTGTTTCTGACAAGCGTACGGCTAGTTCAAAGACTGAAGTTATACATACTAGAAAATAATCGATGAAATCCTTGTACAAGCCTGTAAATATCGATTTAAAAATAGCGCATTTTACTATACACCGCGCCTTAAGGAATAGAGAATAGTTAAGAGGTATATTGAGACTTTGTAAACATGATGATACCATTATGCTGGCAATTTAACACTCCAAAAGATAGATTTTTATTTTGTTGTTCCTTTTCTATCTGATTTTTGCAGAATTTAGTACAAGGGAAAAAAACTGAAGCGTTTAAAACCACTAATGAAGATTATTTGATTCCTTTTATGTATTAAGATTTTAAGAAAAATATAACACTTAACAATTACCGTATCGTTTTTAAGTAAATATTCAATTTCTACTAAAAGTGAGCCTGTATCTTAATTGCTCAGTCACTCAAAAAGTGTTGCTTGGAATAAATTTGTCACACACATAGTTTACAGCCTGAAACATACAAAGATCTTATACATCTTTTAACGGCACTGGAGTCCCAAATTGTATTGAGAATTCACCAGTAACAATGAGCTAAACCATACTAAAGTAATTAATTAACAAGCAGACACGTCTGCGAGCAATACTACAAATTTTATATTAAAGAAAAAAATGGCAAAAGTTACGCTTCCGGCAGGACTTGAACCCGCAACCTCCGCAATCCTCAATCCGCAATCCGCAATTTTCATTTTAGTTGAAACTAAACTATTTTTTAGTGTGTTCTCATATAAATTTCAAATATAATAGACTCTGTAATAAAAAAAAAGATAGCGATGTGTTTATACTGTTCCTGTAACATTTATGATAAGTTAATGTTAAATGTAAAAAAAAAACATAACTTTTGTTTGGTTAGCTCCGGAGATCATAATTATTTTCACAGTAAAAAAGTGTTTTGGTACGAACAATTCAAGCCCTTTCAAATGATGCCCCACTTGACCTAGTTCGTGGACTTTGAAATTTTGCCCCCTCTTCATATTGGTAATTTTCCACACTTAATAAAAAAATACTTGCAATGTGTCTGGGTTAGCTTTGTTTTAATTTTGAAATTTTGCACTATTAAGTACTTATTAAATAATATTTATTAATTATTTAACGGCCTAGCCTAGTCGGTAGCGACCCTGCCTAGAAAGCAGGAGGTCCCGGGTTCGAATCTCGGTAAGGGCGTTTATCTGTGTGCCTATCACGAATATTATGATTAATAATTAAACAAGAACTCATACTTATTACAAAATTAAATGAAACACAAAGTATAAAATCAACTATTATCTCTATATTATATGTAATAATTTTTATATATGTGAGTTAGTTTTCAATTTCAACGTTTTATAACAAGTTTTCAATATAAAGGTATGTTTACGTCTTAACTTAACCCAGTCCATTAAGTACTATTTTTGTGCATTTATAGTATGGTAAGTGGTAAAGTTATGTTAGTGTTTTATGTTTTATTTGTGTGTTTATTACAAATATTTGTTCTAGAGTTATGGATGTTTCTTACGTAAGTATAATTATTTTATACAACTATATACCTATTATATATTTCGTCGTAATGTACCCACAATATCAGCCTACTGTGTTGGGTTTATTTTGAGACTATGTCGATATTGTCCTATAATATATATTTTTTTTATCCGTTATTTACTGTGGAAAATATTTGTGGTATTCATAAAATATTCAAAGTGCCGTGACGGTGGCCATTTCGGGCTCACTCTCTGCTTCCGTGATAGCGTTCGCGTGTATTTCGAAGATTTATTATCTGATAAGCCAAGGATAAGGCAGATTTGGACTAGCAACACTTAAAATTGACCAGTTTAAGGTAATTTGAATACAAAGTTGCCTAATGGTCGCGATATCACTATGACGCAGCATGCTTTGTAGGTGGATTACCTAAAAAAATACTTATAGGTGGTACTATATTTATTGAAACCAACCAACTGCCCTAGATGAATGACTTGACTCTGCTATTAATAACATTGTATTTTGGAGGTATAGACGCTCTCTCTCTATCTCTCTCTCTCCCTTCACACACACACGCACTTACAATTATAATAAAACCGGTTAAGTGCGAGTCAGACTCGCTCACCGAGGGTTCAGTACTTTTTAGTATTTTTTGTTATAGTGGCAACAGAAATACATCATCTGTGAAAATTTCAACTGCCTAACTATCACGGTTCATGAGACACAGCCTTGTGGTCATCACTTTATGGTCATCAGGTCCCACGTACTGCACATCACTCTTCAGTTAAATCATTTCTCCACTCTGCCTCAAAATTATAATCTGTAAATTAACAAAAAATATTTTAACTTCGATCGATTGCACCATAACCCCCCCGAGCACAATGGCACGACTGAACAGAAATCCTTCCTTCACTAATTACGCTGCAGTGAAATGTGGCTTTGATGTCACTACAAACAGGGATACAGCGATCGCGGTGAATGTGTTGGTAGCGTCATTAACACGCTTAGTTTAAGACAACTTAGTTGAAGTACATGTCTTATGAAAATGAATATTTATTGAACAAACCTGCAAATCCAATCCCAATCCACTATAACTTGGATCTTTTTATAGATCGTGTCATTCACGAAGACGCGGGCCTTGACTCGTATTGTAATTTTATTAAAGGTTAGATTTGACAAATCTGCACGTCATCATGGATGACACGAAGAATAATAACTAATTGAAATTGCCGATTACGCTATTAAAAACAAAATTGCCAAATAGGTAAGTATGTGATGTCACACCAGGAAATCGGGGTATGCCAAAATGCGACCAGATGTGTCGAGGAGGGGGGAGGGGTCAAAAAATCATGAAATTCGTGTGACGTAATTTATGGATGACCCCTGATACCATGACAATCAGATTTTGTAAAACGACTTTTTTTACGGTTAAAACTAGTTCTCCTAAACGCCTCGGTGAAAACGCGTTTTTACTAGTATAACTAGTCTTCTCCAAGGTGTTTTTTTTTACTTTTGCATATACCCATCGCCAAATTAAATATGATAAACAGTCACGATACTAATTCAATTTATTCTTGTGTATAGAAGATATCAAAACATATTTGATAGATCTGAATGCACAAAAGGTCTACTCGGATCCATAATGGATCCTATCAAATGGATCCTATTGGTCGGAGGAATTTATCCCAAAGCTCTATATATCAATATAATTATGATTATTTTCAAGGGCGACATAGTCCCTCTGAAGCGGCGTCCGGCACGGCTACCCGCCCGAAAATAATCATAATTATATTGATATATAGAGCTTTGGGATAAATTCCTCCGCTCGCTAAACGAACTTCTCCAGATTGGTACACATTGTCCATGATGGCTGCGATTCCTTGAGATCCCCAATAGTCAAATGGTCTGGGCATGAAAAAGGGGCCTTTAATTTATACACATACCAAATTTCAGGACTTTTCTACAGATTTCGAAGTTGGTGCTATTCCGATTGTGCTACTGTACAATTCATAAGAAGTATATAATCCCTGTGTATGTTGATATTGATTTTGCACGAGTAATAAGGTGCTCCCACGTACTTAGTCGGGTGTAATACGCGGTACAGCTCGAGGGCAGTTTCCAGCCGAGGCAAAATAATGATAAAATACTTAAAAGGAAGCTCGCAGAAATTAGTTATTTCCTTTCATAGACATTTAGCAGTACTAAATATAAATATTATATTATATATTATAGGACATCATTACACAAATTGACTAAGTCCCACAGTTAGCTCAATAAGGCTTGTAGAGGGTACTTATAATATATACATATTAATAAATACTTAAATACATAGAAAACACCCATAACTCAGACTAAATATACGAGCTTTATATTATTCATTAACAGGCAGTGAAAAACTCAATAAAAAGGGTGATGAACTGAAATAGATATCATACACTATTATTGTATCATACACTATGTATGTAGTAGTTTACGTAGTTTGTTTGTGTGGTTTGTTCATGCACGTACATTCAACCGCAAAAGTGCATGAAGTGGATTTGAACTTTTGTAGCTCGCTGTACATGAAATCTTGTACCTAACCTTAGTGAAATTAATAGGAGTTCTGAAGTGAGTTCCGTCTGTAATTTTAACGGGATCCAGGCCCTGTATTCCTCTAGTTGGCGGGAGTGTGGAAGTTTATGTTCGTAACCGAAGTCGTATCCTAGTCCCGCGAAGGCACTAATTAATCAAAAGACACGTTTATAATATTACGCCTTAGCCCCCTTAACGCTCATTCTCTAAACAAGACCAAGTTGTCAAATATATCGGAACTCATCTTTATTAAAAAATTACGATTAACTAAAATTATAAAGCTCATCCGGTTTTTGTAAAAGTGCATGGCGACTTTGGCAATGAATTCATTCATAATTTCTCCATGCAATTTCGCAGCGCACTGTACCTACCTCGTTTTTAGGGTTCCGTAGCCAAATGGCATAAAACGGAACCCTTATAGTTTCGCCATGTCCGTCTGTCTGTCTGTCTGTCTGTCTGTCTGTCTGTCTGTCTGTCTGTCTGTCTGTCCGAGGCTTTGCTCCGTGGTCGTTAGTGCTAGAAAGCTGAAATTTGGCATGGATATATAAATCAATAAAGCCGACAAAGTCGTACAATAAAATCTAAAAATTTAATTTTTTTTAGGGTACCTCCCCTACACGTAAAGTGGGGGTGAATTTTTTTTTTCGCTTTAACCCTAGAGTGTGGGGTATCGTTGGAAAGGTCTTTCAAAACTAATAGGGGCTTTTAAAAAACACTTTTTGATAAAGTGAATATATTCGGAGATAATCGCTCCGAAAGAAAAAATAAATGTGTCCCCCCCCCCTCTAACTTTTGAACCATAGGTCCAAAAAATATGAAAAAAATCGTGGAAGTAGAGTTTAAGAAAGACATTAAATGAAAACTATAGCGGACATGATCAGTTTAGCTGTTTTTGAGTTATCGCAAAAAGTCTTCCCTTCATAGTAAAAAGACTTATTTTAATTAGGTACTGATTATGCAAATTTGCCTATTTGTTTAACTCAGGTGAAAGGTACCGTTTCATCCCTTGGTTAACAATTTACTATACTTTAAGCTCCAGTTTAGCTTATTGTGACGGAAGAGTAACTACGGAACCCTACACTGAGCGTGGCCCGACATGCTCTTGGCCGGTTTTTGCATGTTACGTTTTATATAGATGTAAGTCTTAACATTAATTTTTATTTTTTACTTTGTATGTTACTAATATACATATGGGCTGTAAATGCCTGAAATAAATGATTATTTAAAAAAAATATTAATTTATTTGTATGGTAATGGTAACAAAGGTGTGTCACTATAGATTTAGGGACTTTGGCCCTCACTTGTTTGATGCTGATTAAACTCCCATTTTGGATCACAATCCTTATTACAATAACTTTAGCCAGCACAATCGTAAAATTAAATCAAGATTTTCTTATGTGAATATTTTGACATTCTACGTAAAAATAACTGAGGTGAGTTCATCGGTTTCGTACCCTTGGCAACCGTGCTAACCTAACTTTTGTAACTAATTTCAAAAACTGTTCAAAAACTGTATGTAGATTATGGAAGGTGAAGGTAAGGCGTGGAATCTCCATAGACCAAAAGGTGTCATCAAAACACCTTAAATAGGTGGCGCTACAATACATAGATTACTTGAAAAAAAATCAAATCATAGACAGCGCACTTCACTCCGTCAATAACGCCTAGGTTCTTAGCTACTCTAGCGCTACTCTGGAGAGATTTGGAATTAGTATTTATAGCTGACAGCTGGACACTTTTGTACCAGTTCTAACATATGAGATTTCACTCCTTTTAATTCCACACTCCATAATGTAGATCGTATATCGTCGCCTAGCACCCATAGTACAAGCATTACTTGGTTTGGGACTAGATCGATTTGTCTACCTAAAATTGTACCTAAATATTTTATTTAAATTTATTTGTTGCACGTGTCCTAGCAAAATTTAATATTGGCTAGGAAACCAGAATGTACCACATACAAACCAGATTTAACTAAATATTTTGGGTTTACAGATCAACCTACCCCCAAAACTAAGCAAAGTTTGTACTACGGGTCCTAGGCGGCGATGTACATACGTACTTACATATATAATACATACTTATATGTATAGAAAACATGCATGAGTCAGGAACAAATATCTTCACACAAATAAATGCCCTTACCAGGATCCGGGACCATCATCGGCTTCATAGGCAGGGCCACTACCCAATTAGACCAGATTGGTTGGCATATTGAAAAATGTTCTAATGGTTATTAATGTATGGGGCCAAATTTCAATTACCTACTTCTTCGAAAGCATTAATTTTCACTGAACATACAAGGAAGTCAAATTAATAGCTTATAAGACCCCGCGCATGGACCGGTCTCGAGTTCCACGTTCTGTTGATAGCTTAATGATAACGAAAGCGTTCTGACGCACACTGAGTGGCGTGCAAAATTTTGCGTTCCATTATTGTTTTCGTGCAGGGAACTTTTATCGCTCGATAATTCGTCTTCCAAAGAACATTACTATTATGCCGCCTAGTTAAAAAAACACAGCGCGAGATAAACAAGGCTCATTAGGTTATATTTATTTACTAACATATTTTCTTAAGGTTACTAACATATTTAATTTTTATCTTAATTTATATTGTTATTTTAATGTAATGTATATGGAATTAGTTTTGTGAATTAAATTATTGAATTGAATTGAATAAACAGGAGGTAAATAAAAAAACAGTTATTCTCATACTTAGGTAAGTACCTATTTGCTTTAAAAATAACGGTACAAAGCGACCTTAAGAACGACGGTTACATGCCTTCGTTATTTATAATTAATTACGAGTAATTTCACTAAAATAGAATTTGTAGGCAGCTGATATGCTTAGCGAGACGAGCAGGTATATTACTTACTTAGACCAACCTCGAACACGTGTATCTTAACATACACGTGTAAGGATTTCAACTTGTGTTAAATTAAATCAATGTCGTAAGTTGTATGTTTTTCTTCTTATCAAAATATCATATTTGTAGTACTTTTACTTAGTTTACTTTGGTATATTTTGTGTTATGACAGAACATATTAACGTTTAAAGCTAAGGAAGTAAGAATTTCTGATTTTAGCTGGGGCAACAAAAAATCAACATAATAACAAGAACACTTTGATGATTCTGAGTAGGGACGATACTCATTACAATTTCCAATAATATTAATCCCTTTTATCTTTCTGTCACTTCTACCTGGTAACATTTATTTGTGCGATAAGAAATAAAAAGCGGCTGAGTTCTATTCCAAGAGCATTTACTTTCTAACACATGAAAAAACAAATTTGAACATACTCGAAAATTTCTCCGTGCTTTATTACCTATAATAGACTCCGAAGTATCATGTTTCGGACACGAGTCAGGCGTTTGTAATGGATTTTCGTACATCATATTAAGACTGAGAGAACCGGCCCCTCATTAGGGGCATTGTGTTTTCTAAGAAACCAGTCAATTTCTGTATAAATCATTATATAAATATTGTATTCTACTTATTCCCCAATTTTTGAATCACGTGATATAGTTTTATATTACTTTTGACTTCATCATCTAAACGAAAAAATGTGTCCACCATTTAATAAAATAAAAAAAAACTAAAAAATATGCAAAATAAAACTATGTAACAAAGACCAAAAGTTGGGCAATCAGTAGGTCAACAATATTAACACATTCGCTGCGTTACGGGAAGCATTTGGCCGTATTTGACTTTCCGGTGCTGCAGCTACGAGTATCTACGCTTGTCTTACCCCTGGTGCGGCGGTGGTTTTTCTATGTTCCCGTGTGAGTGAAACAAAGATGACTATACTCCCAATATTCTTATTTTAAGTATATTCCATTTCAAAAGAAAAAATGTACGGGAAGTATTTTTGCGTAACGCACTGAATGCTTTTTTTTGTTTTGTGCGGCATGGGTACTATTTGACCGTACCCCATCACCCCGTACCGCACTTAAAGGCGGGTACATTACATAGCCCTCAGATTGGTCATAGTGCTGCGCATTGCTCACATTTCCGCGTCGATACGACATTTTATTAATTTCACAATTATAAACTATGAGATCTATATAGAAAATTACTTACTCTGAAAGTGCGGCCTCTATTTATAATTATATGAAAATTAATAATATTTGTGTTGATTCCGTAATACAGACATGATGACGATAGTAAATATATTGTCGATTATAAAAGTCGTTATCGATTCTTTACAATCCCATCATTAGTGTTATATACGGTCTGTGCGGGAAGGGAAGTATATTCCCGTAAAATAAAGGGTTTTGAAAAATGCCTATATCTTTTGGAATTTTATACAGAACCGCGGGCAACGGCATCTGTGTATATGTCGCAGGGAAATTATGAAAACAGAGATTTGAACAAATCTCTAAGGATTATGATCAAATCACGCAGGATGTTAAAATGGCGAATCCATATCATCATTTCCCTAGAAAAATTCAGTCATTTGACCAAATCACTGACTTTGTTTAGCGAAAAGACAAAATCGGCCAATAAACGCGACACGCTTTTTCATTTCACTAGATTTGTTTAGGCATTTGTCAAAATCCCTGACCACGACAGTATCATATAAAATTAAACATTAGACAATTATCCTTTTGGTTTCAAAAGTGAATAGCAAAATGCAGCCGGCCCCTGAACTAAACGGCTATCTATTGTGAACCCGCAGACTGGATTGGCGATACACTGCCTACAGATAGAATAGAGAGGCTTACTCTGATTGTATTAACAGGTTATGAATTTTATCTAGATTTGTATGAACGTGATCTGTCAGCTGTCAAAAATGACATTTCTGGTTGAAGAAATATCATTGTCGACAGCTGACAGATGATATTCATAAAACACCTTATTAAATACATAGTAACATATTAAATAATCAGAATAAGCCTCAGGGCCTCTTTTGGACAAGCGGGAATATGTGACGGAATACGTTCCCCATAAAACAGTACCATTTGTTTTTTTTGCATTAGAAAGAAGGTAAGCTATCTTGATGCGTCCGTCTTTCTTTTTAATTAAAAAACGCATTTGAAAAATAAGTCACGGCAAATATCTAACATTTTATAAATCATATACGAATATTTACATTATTTTGCTTTCATAAGTGTTATAATCTCAATTTTAAAAAGGGTTTTGCAGTAAGTTCCAAAAAGAGACACATCAAGATTGTTTACCTTTTTTCTAATGCTAAAAATACGAACTATAGACGTAGCACTTTTCAAATATAAAGGCTATTGCTAACATCAACAAATTATTGCTAACAATTGTTACCCAATAGCTTAACCTTGTACAATATGCGAATCTCAGGAGTGACTTTATTTTTTAGGAGTGACTTTTAAATTACTAGACGGCACTTGTGTTTACAAAAAACAATTGAGAGGATTCACTATATGTTTATATAAAAATTATAGTCTACGTGCCAGCTCTTAAAAGTAGACTCCAAGAATATGCTCGTATTGCAGATGTACTATCGAGGTGGTAGTTTCAGTGAGGCTCAATTGGCTAAAATAGTCATAGTATATAAAACGATTCTCATAACTTAAGTAACAACGCAACAATCTGGTATAACTACTGGTAAGTATCGACCAACTCACCTCTACTAAATATACTTATTATTTATAAATGCGAAAGTGACTCTGTCCGTCTGTCTGTCTGTATGTCTGCTACCTCTTCACGCTTATACCGCTGAACCGATTTAGTTGAAATTTGGTATCGATATAACTATTTCGAGATCCAGGGAAGGACATACGATATTTTTTACCAATCATCATCATCATCCTACACAGATGAAGTCAAGGGCAGTAGCCATATTTTCATAAATTTGGAAACCAACAAACAACCATAACCAGAAACCTAAAACATTTCCGTTATTCTGACAAATAGTTGGGTATTCGGCATTGCGAAACCCAATCGTACATCAGGCAGGATTTCGACATGAAAAATTCAGCAGGCTTAGTTAGAAGTGGCTGGAGTGGCCCTGTTCGCTAAGAGCTTGTCATGTACTGAACGATTTGGCAAATTAGGTACCGCCTTAGCAACTTAGTGTTCCTGACTAGGCAACTTTTGAAGCAACCCAAATTTTCCAACAAGCATCTTTTTGAAGGATCCGTAGTCAACATAGAAAAGTTTCACCCATCCGTATGTTTATCCTATGTTAATTTGTAGGTAAAAAAAACATGAACATTTTCGAGGGACCAAAAATTTACATCAAGCAATTCACAGGCGTGGCCCGTGGTCTGATTTTAATAACAGGAGGGATAATAGTGACTTTTTTGACTGAAGGAATTTCACTTTTGACACTGGTAGATCAGATCCGTATCTGATCAAGATCTATTTCTATTCAGAATACACCCGTCAGTAATCTATTTATTTATTACGTAAATGCGATAGTAGGGTGAAGTCACAAAAAGATGACCAGTTAAGCGACTACCCCCACTTTAGATTTTTTTTACATATGTTGTAACTTATTTTTAACAACTCAATTTTTTTATATGATTCAGCATATAATTTAGATTAGAATTAATTATTCCAAATGCTTATATTGTAATTCAGTATTTTTATAAAAAATATTATATGATGAAATAGGGCAAAATGTCCAGAAGATGTACACGGTGCCCTTTCTCTGAACGTTTTGACTCCAAAAGATGAACCAGTATAAAACCAAAATCAAGTACCCTAAAATTGAACGACATGATGCGAATAGATTAACTTGTATAGATAGTGTGTAACTTTGCTCCTTTTGTTAAATTCTGACCACTGAGCAATTATAATCGGTAGCGAGAAAAGTGTTCTATAAAATTTCAGTTTAAATTCTTTGTGCCAGAGAGAGGACTATTCTCATACCTGATGGATATTTAGCCACTTATCATAGGCTCTCGCTCAACCGAGCTCAATTAATATTTTTCACTATATTTTAAATTTTCGAAATAAGCAACTTTGCTCCTTAGAAAAAAATAATGCCCTAGGTGGAATTTTGCTCCAAGTAGAAAATATGATCCTCAAATAAATTTAAACGCTTTTCTACACTTTTTATAATATAAAAAAAGTAATTAAGCTTAAAACCGATTAAAGATATAAAATTCACTTTTTTTACAATTAAACTTGTTCAGTGTTGAACATGCTAACCAAAACATGAACGAACAAATTACTTGGTTCATGTTTTGGACACGGTATTGAAGAAATTAACTATTCAAATTAATGCGAAATTCATGAATTGGAATTGAGCCCAAAAGATGAACCAGTAAATTATTATAGTTCATCTTTTAGGGATAAGATTTTAAGTTGAACAGCCCATACTAAAATAAACCTTGAAATAACTGGGTTAAATAAAAGAAAGCTTTGTTTATCTATTGGTAAAAAAATCAAGGACTATCCAGCTATTAATTTAAAACATAAATTATGCGTCTACCTTTTTTATTAGATTTTATACAAGCATTTGAAATAACAAGCCCTTGCCCAAAAGTTGACCGCCGTTCTCGCCGAATCTATTCATATAATATTTTAACCATAACTTGAACTGCAAATATTTTGATAAAATAACATAAAATATGCGTATTGCATTGATAACGAAAACGTTAGAGAAATTAGTCTAGAATCTTTTCTGTGTAAAATCATGTAAGCAGATGCATTATTCAATTTTATACGCAATTATAAGATTATACTTTGAAGCGCTAATCTTATTACAATCTCGATACAAATGCGATGTTGGTGTGGACCGCGCATTTGACGACCGCTCTCAGCCACAGATTATTATTTATTAATTATTTCTCATTACAATTGTCTAGGAGTTTAAATGCTAGCCTCGGCAAAGTATTGCCGCGTTAGGAAAAAATACCGTCAGGTGCGTAAAATAATTCACGATTTAATTATATCGATTTTAAGGACAAATGTTCATCTTTTGGGGGCCGGTCATCTTTTGGTGCCACTACCCTATGTGTTATGTGTTTAAAATAGTATTAAGGCAACAATTTAGATGGGATCAGGTTTATTGCAGTTTTTTTAATCTTATTATCTTTTTTTTTTTGTTATTAATTTATTTAGAACACAGTCACATATACAAATGGATTAGAAGTACAATGTAGAGTACTTAACATACTTAAGAATCATAGACCTGGAGGTTCATTATTAAGTACATAATGTTAACATACATACTAACAGCAGCAGAAAATAAAATCATGAGCCATACTTAAATTCTATTTACTAGTCTTCACAGAAGAAAAAAAATACAATAAGTAGTAATACAGTAAGCAGGTTTGACATTACTGTCTGTTTCATTAATTATCGGATATGTTGTATTTTTTTTTTTACTAATATGGTAGGTATTAGGACAACCGGAAAGTTACATTTATACATTGTGTACATTGTATTATATTTAATTATATGAAATAGGTACTTGAACTAAAACAATTTACGTTTAAGTATCATTTTGAGACTAGACAATGAAGTGTGAAAAGGATCAATATCAAATAGGGACTAGAATAGGGACTCGTCTGAAAAAAGTGTGCCGAGAGTAATTCTTGCGGGCAAAGCTGATATAAAATAGAGATCTAGGAAGTAGGGGGTGGTGCGGACAACTGAAAGCGACTAATTCTAAAAGATTCGGACATTTAATCGCTCCTTTAAAAATTTTAAACAAGAACATTATATTATCTAAATAGTGTCTTCGGTTATCAAGGGAAGGAACACAAAAATGCTTCGCTGCTAACGAAGTATGTTCAAAATAATTACCCGTTCTGTAACGGAGTGATTTTAGAAAAATATTTTGGATCCTTTCCAGACGATCAATATGGACTTGGTATTGAGGAGTCCAAACAACAGAACCAAATTCAAGTATACTCCTAACAAAGGAATAGAATAATAGTTTATAAGTATTGGGGCGCCTGAAGGGCTGTCCGATCCTGAGAATCATCCCCAACTTCTTATAAGCTCGCTTACATATATTATCAATATGTAAATTAAAATTTAATTCTGAGTCTAAAGTAACACCTAAGTCTCTAACGGAAGATACCCGTTATCTTATCAAATAACCAAATTTTTGAGTTACAAAGAATAAGTATTTTTGTAAAATGTGTACGGTGATTATTACTTACGGTCCCCGTTATATTCCACTTTGAATAAAAAGCGATACCTAAAAAACGTTTTTTTTTTTTTTAATAAAAGCATCTGGTTTGGCTCAAAGCTTTTATTGGAGCCGTTTAAAAGGCCCATTCCAAGTGCCGTCAGCCGCACCGCATCGACGATTTCTCGTCTATTTTCACGAACCCTTGAGTGCTCAAGTCAAAAGAGCAAATTCTTGTATTTAGGCGTTCGATGGTAACAAATTTAGTACCGATTTTGCTACAAAAATTATCTTCATTATTTGCAATCCTTTTCAAATTATGTATAGGTATACTATATTATATATATGTCGCAACCAACTGGTTAAATTAGTCAGTTTAGTCGCCTAGCCCGTTCAACAAACGCCGGCATCTAATTAAATGGGTGAAAAACACAGACCACTAAGAACCACCGGCCAATTCATTGATCATAACATTTAACCAGATGGCTGAACGTCGTGTAGTCATATAGTTAAATTGGACATGATGAATCTCTGATTTTCTGTTAGGTTAGGCTATTGTTTTATGTTATTTCATTTAAATTATTTGGCTAAGTAAACCAGTTTTTTTCAAAGGGCTGACTTCCAATCCGCCAAGTTGTTATACGTTAAGTGATTCTTATTCAATAAACTATCGGCCTAGGCATCTAGTTCAATGCTGCGGTTATTGAACAACCTAAGCGACTAATTAGCTGGCTAATTTAACCCGACATTAAACTAAGTAAGTAGTATTTTAGTTTTCACAAGAATATCCAGATCATGCGCTAACTCAGATAAATTACCAACATTCTGTTGTAATCCGCTGGCTTAGTGTAAAATAAACTAAGGTAGTCATACCAGTCTACTTAGTCCTGGCAGCCTTCAAGTTAATTAACTCTCTGAACAAGTTTAAACTAACTACATCCGACTCTACGGAAGCATAGAGTAATAAGTAACATAGAGTGCTCACTCCATACATCAGTTTTGGTTCCAACCGGATTAACCGGAACCATAGAGAAATAAGAAGTAATAGAGTGCTCACTCCATACATAAATTTTGGTACCAAACTGCTTAATATATACGTAGTCGACATCTAGCAGTACTGAGAGTTCCGCTACTTGTCTAATGTTCAACGAGTTTCCGCTAATATTATAACCAGAGTAAGTGTAGTTGAAAATAGAGTTCCGGTTACTCTGGTTATAATATTAGCGGAAACTCGTTGAGCATTAGACTTTCTGTTTGCCGCGATATCTATTGTCGAGTAACAGTACTGAGAGTTCCGCTACTCGATGCTAGAGCACTCTATTACTTCTTATTTCTCTATGCCGGAACTCTATTTTCAACTCCTTCTGCTTGTAATATTAGTTGTACTCGTATATTGTTGAGCAATAAAATTTTCGCCAGTCACGACACTTGAGACATCTAGTGTCAAGTAGCAGTACTGATAATATGCTAGATGTCGCATCGAGTAGCGGAATTATCAGTACTGTACTACGAAGATAATCGTTTTGGCACTGACCTATCACACAAAGACAGTTAGTCCTCATAAGGCTAATCTGCCAAAAGTGAAGCTGAAACACGATCGATGTGTGCGTGCGACGCTCGTGTATTAGGCTCAGCGACACATGTGTGCGTGCGACGCTCGTGTATTAGGCTCAACGACACACACATATATACAAAAACGGGTTGCCAGTGTTAATTTATTCCTCTCAAAGTAGAGGGATTTTAACTACATCCTTATACTTGGCTATCAATCATTTGGAAGTGTGTATGTAGATATTAAATTTGTAGCAAAAGCTTTCAAGGTTTCTTTTAGGGACTTTGCATTTCTGTTCTTTGTGAAATAAGATTTAAATAAATAAACTTTTATTTTTTATGTTACAAATGTGCACAAAATAATAACAATAATTTTCTGACCCTATTTACAAAGGGTGACGTTAAAATTCTGTTAGCAACATATCAATAGCCCTGAAACTGTAGCTGAAACTTTCCATCCATCTCGCAGATAGAAGCGGATCAGTCGGAAATCTATAACGAATATTACACAAAATAAAAATATGAATTTAAACTGTAATTTTATAAAAGACAAAACATAATTTGAAATAAAAGAATGAAAAACTAAAAATGAATAAAAATTTCTATAGTCATACAAGGAACTTAAAGTAAGCATATTAATTTTATCAATGTAATGGTCATGCCTCATTTGGAGGAAAAAAGATTCATAGTACCTGGCAACATTTATAAGTAATGGCGGCTGACGAAAATTTGGATTTTTGTATTTACAATTACGTAAAAATATCACATTAAACTCGATACTTACGTGTGAAATGTTATATCAGGCGGTTTGTTTTTATTCACTGATGTGTTGTGACACTCATTCACCGCACAAACAACCATCTTTCTTGTATTTTTTAATATATAACCGGGAGGTGTACACAAACCAACTCGACCTTGAGTACTGCGAGGGCCGTTCGGATACGATGACACGAGTGCGACATAATGTCGTACTCGAAATGGCTTCACTAGGAATGTACAGACTAGGCATCTATGCTAATTATAAATCTAAGCGTTTTGGTACCAAAATTGATGTATGGAGTGAGCACTCTATGTTACTTATTTCTCTATGACGGAAGAATGAAATAGACTTTGATTTTATTTTCATCTTCTCAAGAAGTTACTGCCTACGGTAAATTCTTTCACCTAATTTTATAGAATATAACCTGAATCTGGAAATTGTACATTGATGATTCATAAAATTTGCGTCTTTCCTGTAGACATTGCAAAGTTAAGGGAACCTAAAGCTAATTTTTACGCGGCACCTTTACAGGCGGGATACATTTTTTCAGCACCCAAGTAAGAAACAAGACTCAAATAAGAAAAACGGGATATCTATGTACCAGACTACTAGAGTCGTTAACTTTGATTGTACTTATTTTCCACAGAAGTGACCTTTTTCAAAAATGCGTTTGACCCTAATAGACTTGCATTAACATTTTGTAATTAAATTATCCTTCTATTTATTTTAACGCTTTCCCAGTCGGTCAGTTACTTTCCATAATTTTAATATATTTCAAGCGGGGCACATTTTCAAAATAGTTTACGGAATGATATTTCCGAAAAGTTACTTACTCAAAAAACTTATTTAAAACCTTTTTTATTTGATCTTATACTTAGGCCTCCAATCGAATAATGTGTCATGATATTTTTACATAAACATATAAATACATATAACATACACACATGTGCACGGTCAGACTGACTTGACGACTATAAGGGTTCCATATTGTCATTTTGTCTACCGAAACCCAACACATGAAATGATATCTACGTTGATATACCCCCGTCTTTATTAAGTCTACCTATTTCCAAGTGAAGGGACATTGTTTTGTTATAGTTATGCATTAGCAATGTTTTCCAGAATACGAAATAAATGCAGCACTGAAGTTAGGCGGGAGTCCTGAATTTCCATATAGAACGTGTGGAATATTCCGCGTAAGTCCTATGCAGGTTTTTGACAAACTGAACATCAACTTACTTTATGGGTAACTAACTCTCCCCAACTTGGAACTTCATTATTAGATTATTACCCAACGTGCTACTTACATCATGTACAAGTATTGCTACAAGCTACTTTTTTTTTCAAGATTCTTACATAATATGATATACCTAGCCCTACTTAGGTACTTATTGTATGTCTACCCACATAAGTACTAGGTATTACATATCTTATTTCAAGTCTTACACAATAACTGGAAGTGAATGAATTATAAGCATAGAAATTATTTTACAAACAGCAGCATACTAGTACGAGAATATAAATATATGCTGTAAAAGGGAACAAAAAGGCTTGTATCAATAAAATTAGATATAAATATATATTTAGGAAAGCTTACCGCCTACACGTCCTCACTTCACACCCACACGTCCTTATTTTCGCGTAATTTTTGGGCCGTTGCGATACTTTTTTTGTATCGTATCATAATTATATTTAACTAGCTTCCTCTATTATATTTAACATCATCCACGTGGAAGTCTTTAACATTGGAGCTTAATTAGGTAGTGCAATTACACTAAGATTTATAATCACTTCAGACCGATTTGCGAAAAAGGCATGATGTTTTCGATGGCAAATGTATAAAAATTATAAGGGGGAAAATCGAGGGGCTGGTGGGGGTGACGGCACTACTTTTCAGTACCAATACAAGGATCAGAAATCAAACTGCGGTCTATTAAATATGTATACGACCCAGTTCTAAAGATCCTGGTGTATATATCTTTGACGTCGACTGCAGAGTTGGTACAATAGTGGCATATTTCAATCGACAGTTAGTGAGCAGTAAAAATAAGAATCAAGTGAAATCGGCAGTATACGGTCAAATGATTCCAGAGAAAAACAAAAGTTTCCCCATTTACCAACACTGTAAAAGTGCACTAGGAAATGCATTCCGAAAAAGGATTTGAATAATGTTTGGATGGACCCGGCTGTCTCGCGGCTTACGGCCGTCCACGCGCGTGCTACGGATTTATATTTGAAATGGAAATACCTACTACCTACAACTATGAATTTAATGACATTTAGAATACCTACTTTTAATGTAGCTATATAAAACTGACGGTGATGAGCTGAATAATGAATTTGCACATGTTTATGTTTGCACAATACCTACCTACTTAGTTACTTAAACTTTGTTGACACGGGTTTTGGGTCACTGTTTAAAACAATAGTTTTCTTTCATTTAAATTACTACGCATGTTTGCACGTAGGTCTGTTATAATATTTGGAACAAATACGTTAAATTGTTTCTACTGTAATAAACAATTGTCTTCTGGCGACGGGAAATGATAATTATTTAGCCGGAAATAAATACGTCATAACGTCAACAGTCAACACTACACTACACATTTTTGATTTGACGTAACGTCGTCGGGGGAGATTAAGCGTTTCTGATCCCCCTCCATTGTGCGGGTGTCCTAGCGCCAAGCCGGGGCTGACGGGGGCGCTATGGTGGAGTGTACTTGATCCCATGGCGCTCTCGCAAACGGCAAAGAGGGCGAAACGCCGGAGTGGGTTTAGTGGGTAGGGCCTAGTTCTCCCCCCCCCCCCCCTCCCTCCTCTAGTCAGGAGAGAAGGGACAGAAGCGACGAGTCTCACACACCCCCTATCATGGCCTTCTCGCGGCTGGGGGACGGTGCGTAAACGCATTCGCCCACTCCGTGAACAAAAAAGCAAAATGACTTAATTTCCTATCTTTTTTTGAAAAAAGCCTTCAAAAAACCAACCCACTGAAAAGTACGGAATATTTTTTTATACTTATACCCCACACCTATCCTTATCCAGTCCCTATCCCGTCGTAAAGCAATTTTCTGCCAAAAAGTAATTAATACCTAATAATAAGAAAATTAATAACCATCCTGGTAATTACTTAGTTTTTGAAGGCGTTGCCAAACCAAAACTTTAGAGAACTAAATTTTACACAATGAATAACTCTGCGCTTACTTGCATAAAAAAGCGGCCAAGTGCGAGTCGGACTCGCCCATGAAGGGTTCCGTACCATTTATGACGTATTAAAAAAACTACTTACTAAATCTCGTTCAAACCAATTTTCGGTGGAAATTTGCATGGTAATGTATATCATATATTTTTTTTAGTTTTATCATTCAGTTATTTTAGAAGCTACAGGGGTGGGGACACGCATTTTACCACTTTGGAAGTGTCTCTCGCGCAAACTATACAGTTTAGAAAAAAATGATATTAGAAACCTCAATATCATTTTTTAGACCTATCTATAGATACCCCACACGTATGGGTTGGATGAAAAAAACATTTTTTTTTTTAATTTTATTAAAAAAAAATGTATGACGTATTAAAAAAAGCTACTTACTAGATCTCGTTCAAACCAATTTTCGGTAGAAGTTTGCATGGTAATGTACATCATATATTTTTTTAGGTTTATCATTCTCTTATTTTAGAAGTTACAGGGGGGGGGGGCACACATTTTACCACTTTGGAAGTGTCTCTCGCGCAAACTGTTCAGTTAAGAAAAAAATGATATAAGAAACCTCAATATCATTTTTGAAGACCTTTTTGAAGACCCACACGTATGGGTTTGATGAAAAAAAAAATTTTGAGTTTCAGTTCTAAGTATGGGGAACCCCCAAAATTTATTGTTTTTTTTTTCTATTATTGTGTAAAAATCTTAATGCGGTTTAAAGAATACATCTACTTACCAAGTTTGAACAGTATAGTTCTAATAGTTTCGGAAAAAAGTGGCTGTGACATGAACGGACAGACAGACGGACATGACGAATCTATAAAGGTTCCGTTTTTTGCCATTTGGCTACGGAACCCTAAAGAGACATAGTTTACTCATTAATTTAGTTCTTGCACTACTACTATAACTACTGGTATTATTTTTTTCTGTTTGGCAGCAAATAATGTTTTTGGTGAAATTGGTAGTTCTGCTGAACCTCCTGAAATATACACGGCACGCGAAGTGCTTTCAGAAAAAGCAATAATTTACTATCATACTCGTAAAAATAGTCTAACCTTTGTACACACAAAAACGTCAAATTGACGACTTATTTTTGTCGTTCTCCTGATTCTCTCATAGATTATTGTATAAGTTTTTATTCTATAAGTGAAAAAGTATATTGTTATTTCACATTTTATATGTTTAATACGATGAAATGTCAGTTCAATTGTCGATTTTCATAGTGATTTGGTGGTTTAAGGTGCTTTTAGGTTTTGAAAATGTAAAGCTAAAATGTGGTGATTTAATGACTAGTACCTATAAGTTCCTACTCCAAATTACGAGATTGTGGTCGAAGTTACATGGAGCTCTTGATTGGTCGACGGTCATTATCGTTGTTACTGATGAGTTGATGACAGTGATGAGTAGTGTGGTGGTCAGGATTTGTAGACCAGTTGCAATCATCTATGACAGTCATCGTGGAACTACAGGTGATATAAATGACTTTATTTATGATGAAAAAAGGATTTTTGAATAAAATTAAATTATGACTACTTATAAAATAAAACTACTAAAACTAAACCTACCTAGAAAAAATAAAGATACCTAAAACAGACCCTGGCCTCTTGGCAGGGCCCATCACGCAGGCAGCATTCCCGCGCTGTATCGCGACGGCAAGCCTGTGCGTGAGAAAACTGCCTGCGCGAGGGTCTCCCGTTGCCTCCCTCAATCGCTTATTTTTTAAAGACACATTTATATATAAATAGGTGTTTTGCACTAGGTAGATAATCGCCGACATCAGGCACTATGTTAACGGCACCAATCATGGGACATTTAAGAGAATATTTGGAGTATTTTTGATATTTCACCGACATTAAAATTGTAAAATTTCTACCGCTTTGTGCTTGAAAAGTTGAATGTCTAATTCATCCTTTATGTTTTCTATGTAATTAATAAAATCTACTGCAATTGGTTTCAATATTTTTAACCATTTAAAACAATGGTTTTTAGCTCGTCGGTATCTTGGGATGTATGACGCCGTTGATTTTCAAACTAACAATTATCAATGAAAAATTCAACTTAGGCAGCTCTTTGGCTCTTGTTTCTGGTAAAATGTTGCCAATAATTAAAAACTGTTGGTAAATTCTTGTTTTACAGGATTTATCTATACCATACCATTACTGGTGCCTGTTCCATTATAGGGGTGTTTACTATATGTGGTATGATATTGAAATAATCTCAACTGGCACTGTGCAGGCTACACACGTAATTCTAAACACATGCCCTACCATATCTGTTAGACCTATCATGTACGTATTGTACATGATAGGTCTACACTGTTTCAGAAATAACAAACATGTTCATTGAAAATATCGTGTTTGTGAAATACAGTCATAAGTTAATCTTGTCTACGCCACTTCGGCTGGTCCACGGGGATTTCTATTCCAGCTCCGCGCTAGCTCCAGCCTAGACGCCTTAATTAATTTAATAGACTTGGTGAACCATGCTTCCTATTATTGCGTCTATTCAAAGCCCAGGTAGTTTGATATTCAAATTTATTTTTATTACCCATTTATGTTATTTCTTGTCTAATTAGGTATAATCATTTACTTGAAACATCAAATTTTACCTAAGTCCTTTTCTACAATTGAAATTTGACCCAAACCAAGGCAGACTCCACACAGAGCAAGGCAGAGCTCAACGAGGGGGGGGGGGGGGGGGGGGTTAGGTTCGGCAACACGCATCCTTTGGAGTTGCAGGCGTACATAGGCTACGGAGACTGCTTACCATCAGGCAGGCCGTATGCTTGTTTGCCACCGACGTAGTATAAAAAAAAAGACTTCGTCAAAAAATGTAGTTAAGATTATCATAGACCACCATATTACAATAAATAGTTATAACCGAGCAAAGCTCGGTCGCCCAGGTACTATACATATAAAACTACGAGCTCTGTGACCTGTAGACCTCGCGAGCATAGCTTAAAATTGAATAAATGTATGGCTCCGCTGTTGAGAAGAATTTATAAAAACTAAATTGACAAAAAACATAATCATCGAATAGGGTGGTCAAACTTTGTATGTAGAAAAAAAAGTGGAATAGATTTTATCTTCACAAGGCTCCCTTTATTACATTATGGAATAGTAGGTAACCTATGTGCCAAATTTGAACTCATTTGCAAATGATTTAGTGGTCGCTATGATTTTGTGATTTGTAGTATTTTCACACAAATAAAAAAATACAAAATAAACTAAAAGTAAAAAAAAATCAACCGCCATATTTTTAACTTATTTATAACTAATAAATAAAACGTATAAAGAGCCCTTAAAGACATTTCCAAAGTAGAATTATTGATGTGTCAATTTATTTTCATACAATTTTGTATGGCCAAATTGTTTCACTTATAGCGACCTCTAAATGATGTTTAATTGCTCAAAATTGTACTTACTTATATACTTTTTACGTATATAGGAATAAAGAAAACCCGCATTGAAAAGGCATTTTCATGACTTTAGTCTGAAGGATTGAAGATGCCAAATATTGTCAAACACAATATCTGAGGTATTTTTTTACAATCCGCATGATTACTCGTATTGGTGTAAAGTTGGTTTCGACAAATATTACCTAATTTAAAATAACACCTCAACTTGTTGACGGCAGTTTTAGTGAAACAAAATTTGCTGCTTTAAAAATTAAGTGTCCCTTGAGACGGATTGTGCAAAGCGGGCCTCGGCCGAGCTTTATCGCAGAACAGCTAATAGTAGGAGAGTAAACACACCATTAGGACGAGTTGAAACTTTCCCTTGCCAATTTAACTATTTTAATCAAATGAAGTACCTACAGCCTATTTGGTACGCTTGTCTTAAAAATGGGATATATGTAAGTAGGTTGCTAGGTTAACGGCACCAATCATGGGAAAATTTGGAGTATTTTTGATATTTCACCGCAAGTATTAAAATTTCTATCGCTTTATGCGTTAAAAGTTGAATATCCAATTCGTCCTTTATGTTTTCTATTTTTTATGAAAGTTGCTGCAATTGTTTTAAATATTATTAACTAATTAAAACTGTGTTATTTGCTCCAGTCATGGGATGTATGGCGCCATTAACATATTGAGTACCGGAAACTCGCTGGGCGGGTTCTTTGTTCGTAGTCGCTTATCTCTACAAAGCGGGAAAATTCTGGGATTGGCTACGAGCGTAGCGCGTGGTAGCTAATGTGTTAATGTTCAAACCAAGTTCAAACTAACAAAATTATCAATGAAAAATTAAACTTAAGCAGCTTTTTGGCTCTTGTTTATGGTAAATTTGCCAGCGTTAAAAAACTCATGTTAAATACTTGTTTTACAAGATTTGTATATGCCATCCCATTACTGGGGGCCTACCGCGAAAATCGAAATTCGAAAATTGCGGGATCTCTCTCTTTTACTCTCACTAAGACGTAATTAGAGTGACAGAGAAAAATGCCCGCAATTGACGAACTTCGATTTTCGCGGTTATAGCCCTGGGGCCAGTTTCATCATAGGGGCGTTTACTATAGATCATTGGTCCCAAAAGAAGCAATAAAACAATGAGATGATCCCACTACGTATTTTCATTTTTGTTTTTGAGATAAAAAAGTTCGTAACAGTCACTCGACTTTGTCAGAACTTTAAAACCTACAAAAGTTTATCTCTTTGCAAACACTTTCCAGCAGAGGACGGCATATCACGGAAATTGCCGATTCATCTCCGGTCGGAACACTTTTTACGACTTTTTTAAGAACCGCGTTTGATATCGGCTTTTTAAGTTCCCTTTGCTTCGAAGCGATTGCGAACATACAAATTTACCATTTCAACCGTTGATTTTTTTATTTACGTTGATGCGCCTACTTACAGAACGCTAAAGAAAAATAACCATTGTTTAATTAAATACGAGCCTTCAATAGATAATTATGCACCTTTTATAGTGGGGAGTATTACTGCAATGTTCTGCCGCAAGAGTTCAGCACTAGCACCTAAAAAGTAATTAAATGTTGCATATAGCGTTGTTGTTGCACGAGCATTACTTTTATCTCAACCAAACAATTGAAAACTGTGACATGTCAATGTCATTTCGAACATCGATCGTCCGAGATAGTACTTACGTTTAGTAGCAAATGTATTAACCCGTACTAAACACTAATCAATATGTGAACAGGTCCTAAGGTAAGTGAATACACTCGTAAGGGCTTTATAAGATAAAAATAAAATATTGATTTTCTCCGAAATGGAGTTAATTAGAATACCGGTGTTTTTGAGAAAGTTTCTTAATTTAAGTTCAGCAATGCACCCTTGAAATTAACGGAAATCAAAAAAAGCACGGTGTAGATAACTATACCTGTTTTTTTTTCATTGATGGTTTTTAGCTCTACTTTGCAGCTTTTGAGTTTATTAATATTAAAGGAATTCCCAATTTGTAAGATCGTAATGCCATTGACACTCACACTACTGGCCTGTACGCACGCATAAGCACGTTTTGTAATTTTTTGAAGTGCATTGAGAGGGGATAACGCAGATTACAGTTTTTATATTGAATTTTTACACTTTTTAATCAAAGGCGGTAAAAAAGTTCAATCAGAAACTAGACCATATTTGCGATTGCGAGGGCAGTCTAAGAGAAGCCAGAATTAAAGTTGGCTTGATAGAAAAAAAAAACCGAAAATTGTCTAATTTTCATTTATTTCATCTTCATAATATAGGAGTATAATTTTAGTATAAAAGAGCTAATTATAGAGCCGAGTGATTTGACTAGTAAACTTTAAAATAGAAATATACTCGCACTTTCAGAGATATTGACGAAAAGCGTCAAAACCCGTGCGATCGCGTAATCTTCCGTCGCAAGAACCCCGCGCCGCGCCTAATCTTTTGTTCCTTTCTAATTTCCTAGTTTTACGCCCCCCCTTAAGGTTACATTTCGATTGCGATAATATTTCTGTATAGTGTTCATGCAACGGGGAAACCGGCGATATTTGCCACTGTTAATCTCTTTGGTAAAATGAGTGACGGACTTGAACGTTCCATTCACGATAGTAATGGTCGTAGAACCGCAATATAATTTATCAAGGAAATTAACAGAGATATCACCCGTTTCCTGCTGCTGCAACGCACAATTCGATAGCAGCCTTTATTTTATAATAATGTGCAGGTATTTGCTTCGAGCAACAGCGGGGAGTCGGCATACGCACTATTTCCCCTCTGCCGAAGCACATGCCCAACTGGACATAGCG
Organism: Cydia pomonella; assembly: GCF_033807575.1. Taxonomy (NCBI): domain Eukaryota; kingdom Metazoa; phylum Arthropoda; class Insecta; order Lepidoptera; family Tortricidae; genus Cydia; species Cydia pomonella. The sequence goes on along the minus strand of NC_084704.1, from coordinate 27,566,068 downwards.
CGGTGCGGGTATTGACTCGTCCGTACACAAAAAGAGATCGAGGTGTGCAAGATTTGTCTTAGACGTGTATCATTTTCTATGTATTTGTGTCGTCATTGGAATTTGTACGTATAGAGTGAGAAGTGCGACTGTGTGCAAGTTTCCCCCGCAAAACATGGCAGAACGATTTGTACGGTAAGACATCGCTTGGGCTCCTTCCTTCCGACGTGTCGGAAGCCGGAGTTGCTCGAAGCATACGTATTTGAGAAAAAAAATATACTAGTTCGTCCATTACTACTATCTCGTTGTTTATGGAACTCAAAAATTTATTATTTAGTCAGTGGTTTGGGGAGTGTCAGTGGATAAATTAGTCACGCGACGGATAGCTACGTTTTAATTGTTTATAGTGCATTAAATCTGATTTCATTCGACCGATAAATCTATCTTTCATACAAAATATAGCTTTTACATTTATTTTGTAGATAGTGATCTAGATCTAACATTTAAAGTACCTACTTGATTCAAGAATAGTTTGTGTTTTAAGGGTGATGTGGTGAACAAGAATTTATGAACAAGTTTTAATTAAGCCCGAAGCCGAAGGCCAGGTCTTAATTAACACGAGTTCGTAATTATTGTACCATCCGTGGCACACACAATGTTTTTCATTACACTTGTGAGTAAAAACTAAATTTTAAGAGAAATAATTCTTAAATTCGGTTACATTTCAAACATTCGTCCGCCATATTGTCATTTTTGACAGGTTAGACATCGAAGGCACAGATCCATCCGACATGCAGCCACGATTGAAACTTTAGTAAAGATATTTTAAACAACTACGGCGACGGTGCTGGGTATACAATTTATTATTAAACATAAACAAAAAATAATAATTATGAACGGCACTATTTTAAAAGTAAAACTCATTCTCATTTATATCTACTTGGTTCGTATGAATTAGTGGCATAATTAAAAAAGTGGCTGTGACATAATCGGACAGACAGACGGATACGACGAATCTATAAGGGTTCCGTTTTTTGCCATTTGGCTACGGAACCCTAAAAATGAAATAAATAAATACCCTATTACCGCCCGTGGGCATATAGTTCATTCCTTCTCGATATGAATATGACTAGGTTCCAATTCGATTTTGAAGGCCTTATGTAGGTACAACTTTATCCTTTTATAATTGTCTTTCTATGAAGGGAAATATGTCTTAATATTTAATAACTAATAAGCATGTAAAGAGCAACCGGACTATAAGAGGGCATTATATTCAATAATTCAATAATATACTAAATATAATGCTAATTCTATTCATCTTGCTTCCTTTTATTGCAGAAGTTGACCAATTTCGTTGATCGCTCACCAACAACTCTCAACGTGACTTTTACTGCTAGTGCTCCAGATGAACCTAATACAATAAGCAATAAGGTTGAAAATGCGTTGGTTTTGAAGCCACAAAGTCGAGCCGACTTCACAGTTTAGACGTTATTATCTAAGTTCAGAAAGCGTCTCGGCCTTCATCTCCCCGGGGCCGTTAGTTGGGCGTATTATTTTTAGGGTTCCGTACCCAAAATAGTGCCAAAAGGAGCTCTACTCGGTTGAAACTTCTTATCAATAGGTTTTTCTACTCGTCGATTGTAATGGTTGAATTAAGATTTCGTATACCAAACTATAATTGCGTACTTTTCATGTATGGGCTCCCAACTCAACTATAAGATTCATGTCGAAAAGCTGTAGTCAACTATAAAAAAAAGATCAATCACGTGCCGCCGCGCTCCCATAAAAAAGACTAAACGGGCGCGGGGCTCGAGACGGGAAACGCGCGTATATGTCTTTAGTAGAACATTTTTGTTTACTGAGTCACTTACCAATTTTCATTTTTTATTTAGGTTGTATAGCAAAACAAGTATTATTTTAGATGACTCGTAGAAAAAGTATTGTATATACAATAGAGATACAGCAAGCTTCGTTGACTAAACACGGTACTCGACTGAAAAGCTTTGTATTATATCACGATTGTATAAAATACTATTTTATCTTTGAATGGAGTGAGCACTCTATGCTTTCTCTATGCTCACATTTAATATAAATCAAAACTGTATGGTGGTTCGAAACCCGTGCCTGACTTCCGACTCGCACTTGGCCGGTTTTTATTTACTAACTTTACTGTCATTATTTTACGGGTCTTAACTTTTATTTGTTTGAACAACAATGATCACTAAAGTTTGAAAGTGTCGTTTCAGATTTGAACCAAATCTAATAGGCCTCTTGAATCACCTCAAATTGAAAGAGCTACATCATTTTTTTGTAAAGAGGCCCACTGATTACACTGAAAGAAATGTTGGCATAACTGTAACAAACATTTTGGTTACTGTTTACACAAAAATTGGGACTTGCGAACTATGTGTTATATGTTACAAAACCGTGTTTGGCTATCAGTGTTCAGTGGCTGGGTATACACTACAAAATAAGTTTTGTAAATTTATGCAAAGTTTATTTTCTTATAACCGTAGTTTAGTTATTTAGTAAAGTTACAAAACCAGTTCGGCTATTATTATTTTTTCAGTGTACCAGTTCGCCGGACGATATCGGCCTGTCAGTTATTCGCAATTATCAGCTTTTGCGAATAACGATAGGTCGATATCGTCCGGCGAACTGGTAATCAGTGGCCTTCTTAAAGAGGATAGTGGATAGTGGAAGAACGCTTCTCCATCTTCATCATCATTTCTTATCACAAATATATAACAGATGAGGGTAGATATTCCTTATAACGTGACCATGATAATATTTCTAAACGCAAAATATAGACTCGAGTAATCTGAAACATGTCTGGTCGGGGGAATTTTTCCTTCTGTATTCGCAAGTGTGTGATTCAGTACCGAGATGCGTAGTTATTGTAAGAGCTGGCATTGTTTGTGGTACAAAGAGAATGTATGCGCGCTCTTAGGAAGCGTTTATACGAAATTGAGGACTTTACTCTGGGATTTTACTAAAAGACTAGAAAACGAATTATCTTAAGTAAAAATATACTCGTATTTCTTGGTAAATGAAATTCATTTGCATAGGCTTTGCATTCATAAGGAAACTTCTTCGCACTTCTCACATCTGAATAGTCTTATTTTTCAATACCTGCTTAAAGCATACGCGCCACATGTACCATCCCACTAGCCCGGGATAACCCGTTAAACCCTTAACCCAGTGTCAAATTGTACTGTTAACCATGGTAACTCCAGGTTTAACCGCTGACCCCGGGTTAGTGGAATGGTGTAAATGAAGATAGAGTTAGACCAAGCTAACTTGGCAGCGATTTTGATAACTCAGACTGCGCAAGCGTCATAAAAACATAGAAGTTTGACGTTTAAAATAACACTTGCAGTCTGTGCTATCAAGATAGCTGCCAACTTAGCCTGGCCTAACTATATAATGTTGTATGTTTCTATTATACAAATAAGTTTACTCTATACTTAATTAGCGTCTTATATTTTATTATATTTTTTGTGTTTAGGGTTCCGTACCAAAAAGTAAAAGGAACCCTTATATGGTGTTTTTACTAGGAAAGCTTTCATTTAATTGAAAGCTGTCCAGTATCTACATCCGTCACTCAAGCTTCCTATAAGATACAAACGACCTGATTCGAACTTTAAGATACTTACGTCAGAAATTTCCTAAAGACACGATATGGATTGGATATGTCAGTGTCAGTGATATATCTAATCAAAAATGTTTGACGTGTCTGAGGACTTCCACTTCGAGCGCCATCTTGATAGTTAGCCTCGTGATTAATTCCTTTGTTTTTTGCCCATTAAAATTGTTTAAAGTGTAATATCGTTAGCTTATTACTGGGATCGTGCGAAGTACATGGTTGGGGTAAGTAAAGCGATCCCAGCGCATAAGGTAGTAAAAATTTGAACTAACTTCGGATAGCGTCTTTAACATTTCGTACAAGTTATATGGCTCGAAATCAAACTTTAATTTACGATTACTCCTGAAATATTCATTTAAATTATAGGGTGTAAGGGGTCATTGTAATCTGTATAAAATGCTTAATATAACTAACGTATTTTATTTGATAATTATTGATACTGTATCGTGTAAATAGCTTTGCAAATGCCACATATTATGTGATCTTTTTCTGGAAGTTAAGGATGGGTATAGTAAGTTATCCTTAAAAGTTAGACATTCGACATCACGAACTTTTTTGTATCCCCATAAAAGAGAGACAACCCCACCATACATTGTGTTCTTATAGCTCAAACGGATTAGGCAGCGGTTTCGATTGAAGCCCCTAGCCAGCGTGATTTTTTTCCGACAACATCGTTATATTTCAACCAATTTACACAAATCCTTAACAAGTTATATACCTAAGCCTTCCTCAAAAATCACTCTATTGATAGATGAAAGTCGTATGAAAATCCGTTTAGTAGTTTTTAGTTTTGGAGTAGTTTTATAAGATGTAGTGAATTGACGTTTTCCCCTAATAGACTTGCGGACGCTAGGTTGCGTGACAGTCGTGCACATAGCGAATATAGTAAGCTAATGTGGTAGTGTGCAGTGAATGGAGAATCAATCTTGAATCGCGTTTAGTCAGCATTTTGGAGTCAACAAATCATGCTTATTGATAAAATGCGACTTGCAATAGATACTTTCCCCTAACTGGGAATCGTTATAAGGGGAGCAAAGTTGTTGTTTAACCCTTCGTGCTAATATTGATACCGAGCAAGTGAAAGACTTTAAAACTGAACTACGAGCGTAGTGAGTAGTTTAATAAGTTGAATATTGAACGTTGCGAGGGTTTTAAGTTTCAAGGCACGAGGGCGCAACAAACTTTGCTACCGAATGATTCACAAAAAAAATCACCACAAAAACGCGAGGAAAATCCTAACTGTCAGCATTACAAACCAAATGCAAATTAACGTTTAAATATTGTTTCTCCACTCCAGCTCGTAACAGGCTCTCTTTATTCTTCAAAAAGTGATGAGGAAGTTGCATTTTATCCACAAAAGTCGCGAAGTAATTAGATGCAAATTTTAAGTCGTCTCCTCATGTTAGCTGATAGAATTGACGTTTAAGTGACGATTTGGAATGATAAAATTGATAGATCTCTAAAATATCCTGAAACAACTCGTTAACTATTGCTTAAGATGCAATAACGCCCTACAATAAACTTTTTTTAGGTTCCCTAGTCGGCGTCATTGGTTGCTAAGCATTTTCACACTATTACAAAGTTCCAACAAAATGCAATTTCCTCCCAAGTTGTGTGAAGTTCGCCCTACTGTTTATTGAAAGAGTGCCTTTCGCTTCGCAAGCAAGATTTTCATTTACGTAAGCGCCATGACATGCCGTTCCAAAGAGGATATGGCGCTGCCTGGCAACAAGTGCGGAAACGCTGGGATGATATATTGTGTTTATATGCAAGTAAGACCTACCACTAAATTCAGTTATATGCTTAAATAAAACGAGAAACAATCAATGTTTTGTAATATTTTTGTATTTTTTTTCTATTTCGGTCTAATGAGTTTCAGTGTTAAAACGTAAATTATAGTTTTAAAAATTATGTATAATGCTACGCTTTTCTGCAAAAAATAACCATAAAGCGCACCGAAAATATTTTTTTAAATACCACGTCGGTGGCAAACAAGCATACGGCCCGCCTGATGGTAAGCAGTCACCGTAACCTATGGACGCCTGCAACACTAGAGATGTTACATGCGCGTTGCCGACACTTTAAAGACCTGTAAACTCCTTTTTTGAAGAACCCTATACTGTATCCCCTCACACAGGACACGACCATTAACGTTCTAGAATTTGAGGATGAACACCCTGCCGACGGCGAGCGGTGCGGTGATAGAAAGCCGTTGGCATCATGTTAAACAATTCTTCAGAGCACAGCCCATTGTACAAGCGGTAGAGTAGAACACACATAAGGAGGCAAAGTCTCTCCTTAGACTTAAAGGTTCAATACCGCTTGTGAGTTTAGGATCGTCGACGATTCATACAGTGCGCCTTTGGACTGAGTCGAAGGGTCCAGGCTGGCATCCAGGTGCTCCTTCCCAAAAGTGATAGCAATACTCCATAATATATAGGGGTCTGACTTGCGATTTATATAGCAGCAGTCTTTGCCCCGGCAGCAGCAGCAGCCGGGGTCAGCAGTTTTTGCATATTACAGACATCCCATTTTTAAACGATGTTAAGCTTAGTTACTTTTTTAATAAATAAATAAATTATTGTGTGATGTTATTGTAAACTTTCAAGATTGTTACAATTATAAATAGTTATTACAATTTTTTATCTTTTTACCAGTTGATGTAAGTAATGTAATGTTAAATAATCAATGTAAGGCTAAATATTTTAATCAATAATGCATTCACCGTAAAATAAAACTCCAAAACCACTTATCTCTTGAAAGGAGTGCCGAACATTTTTGCTTTCCACCAATCCGGGATTATTAAATATTTGCCATCTCGTTATCTCCCCCCGAATTCCTGTCACCGCCTTTGTGCACAAATTGACTATTTTTTATTTCTATTTCAAATGCAAATCGAGTTTAAAACTTCGTTTGTGGAGTTTCGTCAGAACTCTGAGGGCGCGACATTATTTGCCTTTTTTGTGAAGAAACTTGTTTTGTTGTTCAAGTGTTCCATCAAAACATATGCAAGGTTGTTAATTTCATTAAGAATAAGACTTCAAACATAAGTGGCAGTTTGTAAAGCATACTTACTATAGTCTGTATCTTTAGGTATTTAAAAAAAGGTAAACAAAATCTACCCTCAAATGGCTCCTTAAGGCAGCTGAGGGTAGATGAAAACATTACATGATCAAATAATGTAGGTTTAAAGTCAGGTCGTTCAGTGACAGATCCAGGCGGTTTTGTATTTGGTTGGTTAACCAATAAATATTAAAACTACCCGAAAATGTACAAATTGTTTGTTTACCTTTTTTTAAGTACCTAAAGATACAGACTATAGCCCCGATGCATAAGTTCTCGTCTAGTCAGAGCATATTCTGAGGTCTCTCGTTTACACAAACATAATGTTTTAGATAGAAAATCACAAATGTTTAAATCTAATACAAATGAAGTTTTATTTTATATTTAAATATTCGGCAATAACAAAATTCAAATATATGCAAGAAGAGCACAATTATACTTATAAAATTGCACCAAGAGAAAATGATTATCTTTTTTAAATTATTTCGGGTAGGAATATACCAGATGTAGAAAGGGATATTACTAGGAAAGCAACACGGCTCTACCAATGTAGATAACTACTGACAATATTCCTCCAAACCCATGTATGCAGAACTGATGTAGCAGAGGACGGTATAATTTGGTCAACTTTTTAAAAGAATTTTTTTTCAAAAATAAAAGTCTCGTGCAATTTTATTCTACGATCAAAATAAATGCCGGCAACGCACTTGCAACCCCTCTGGTGTTGCAGGTGTCCATGGGCGGCGGTAATCGCTTACCATCAGGTGATCCGTCTGCTCGTTTGCCTCCTGTATCATAAAAAAAAACTAGAATATATTACTGTTATGGGTCCCATTACTGAGTCGTTTGATCTACACGTGTAAATTATTAAAATAAATAAAATATTTGTTTCTTACTAGAAGAACTCCACTTCATCGGGGCTAGTATAGGTACTTAAATAGGATATTCTTTATTTAATTGTTCTTGAAGTCGATTTTCTTTATTTTTTGTATACGCATGAGGAATTAATGAAGTAATCTTAAAAATCAAGATTAGTAAACTTTCCTAAATATTTAATTAGGATTTACGTGACTTTCTATTCTTTTTCTATTCTTCTATTTCTATTCTTCTCACTTATTGTAAAATTTAATAGGTAACATCCGACGACCATTCAACAACCATCCTCTGCCCCACCGCTGATCTCTGAACCCCTCCAATCTCTCAACCCTTTGCTTCGTTAACCTCACAATCCCTCAAAGAGTTCAAACACTGACCACTAAACCCCTTGGCCCTAAACCTCCAACCCCACCACCTCCAATCTCCGACTCCTTAACTTCAAAACCTCCACCCCTCACCATTTAATTGCATCATTTCAGTTAAAACAAATTAGAACTTAAATATTTGTATGCCTCATCCAAAGACTTCCACTATAATAAGTAAACCTCTAACACGAGTCAGTGATTCCTTCACCGCGCGACTTACGCTTGTGGGGCTGTTATTCTTATCGCTAGCGTTACCTGTACTATGCCAGTATAACTTCCGTACATGTTCCGTTATTATGCAAAATAGTGGGTGTTAGAGATTGGCCGAATATTGGTTATTCAGTGGTAGTAGTAAAACATTTTATTGTACAAAACGAAACATAAAACAGGAAAAAAGAGAACCCCTCCAATCTCTCAACCCTTTGCTTCGTTAACCTCACAATCCCTCAAAGAGTTCAAACACTGACCACTAAACCCCTTGGCCCTAAACCTCCAACCCCACCACCACCAATCTCCGACTCCTTAACTTCAAAACCTCCACCCCTCACCATTTAATTGCATCATTTCAGTTAAAACAAATTAGAACTTAAATATTTGTATGCCTCATCCAAAGACTTCCACTATAATAAGTAAACCTCTAACACGAGTCAGTGATTCCTTCACCGCGCGACTTACGCTTGTGGGGCTGTTATTCTTTTCGCTAGCGTTACCTGTACTATGCCAGTATAACTTCCGTACATGTTCCGTTATTATGCAAAATAGTGGGTGTTAGATATTGGCCGAATATTGGGTATTCAGTGGTAGTAGTAAAACATTTTATTGTACAAAACGAAACATAAAACAGGAAAAAACACATCATTTGTACAAAGGCGAATTTATCCCTTTTCGGCATATCTTCCAGTTAACCTTTATTCAACATATTCGACAAGTTTTTCAATGTTCGCATGGGCCGAATTATTCGATTAAAGTGTCGAATATATGGTAAATATTTTTTTATTATGTTTGTCTGGTTGCGACACTGTAAAATGTAAGCTCCTCCAGAACTTTCCAAGTTACTCTTTGCCAGGTTACATCTTTCCGACTCCCGTTGTCATTAAATTTAAAACGTATGCTGGGATATTGGATCTGTTTTATTTGGCGAGGGTTGACAATTTATTTGCGCGAGACCTTTGAATTTTGATCTGTTTATTTTTGCCCAAGAAGCATTTAATCTTTAGCTGCCAATGTAGGTAATTGAAGCTTTTTCTAATGGTTAATTAGAATGTTGAACTACTCCATAGAGCGGCTAGTCGTACTAGGAAGAGTGGAGAAAACCAGATAGCGTGGTAGGTCACTTATGTGCTGGACTGACCAAATATAATCTGCAGTTGGAAACCGCGTATCTGACTGTGCCAGACAGCCAACAGGGAGAGATGGCGGGAGATCGTGAGAAGAGCTGTGTACGCCTCTATTACCGATGCAGGTGTCTCAACGAGACCACGACTACTCTGCCAAGAGAAACGACAAAAATTCGGCTGAATATTCGTATTCAGCAAACTCCATATTCGGCCCATATGTATAGCTGTTACAGCAGTAGCTCGGGAATTCCCTGTTAAACTGGTTCTCCCAGTGTCGGCGTGCTCGGTAAGATGGAATTAATAGACTTGGCCTTTATGCTAATTTGTGTTGTTCTGACCACCGTCTGTGCTCCTTGAGTTTACATCTTGTTTCTCTGACATTGTGTTTCTCAAACCCCTTCCAACCCATGAGGGGATAAGAATGTTGTGTATAATGTAATAATATTGTAAAGGTCCTTCAATATTACCTGGAGCAGCAGAGAGTGTTAGCAGATACAAATATGTCGATTACATCACATAAAATTAAAGGAAACATTTTTAAGATGCAGAGTTGCATGCTTTACTTTCCTATTTAAACTCGACGATCTGGAAAACTCTATTTGAGAATTTTTATGAAGGTAAAATATGTTGCGTTTTGATAAAATTCATATAGAACTGGGACCAAACTATTGTCGTTTTCGAAATTTCCGAAAACGACAATAGTTTGGTCCCAGTTCTTTGTAATTACAAACGATGCTCGTTTTTAGGGTTCCGTGGCCAAAATAGCTTCCATGGTTTCGTCATGTCTTTAATGTAAAGTAAACAAGAAGTGAAAGACACATAATGACGATACAAGTGCGAAAAATATCTATTCGTACGTGTATCATACAACGTTTTACAGTACATATGATCCTTCAAAATTTCGACGAAGGAACCTAAAGTGTTAGTGCGGTAAAGTAGCACCATATCTACCATAAATACACTCATTTAGCTTTTACATCATATATGTTTGATGATCAGAATCAGAATCAGATCAATTATTTGCTTTCACGTATAAATACATGCAAATAAATTCATAAAATATACTTTAATGTAGTAAAAATAAAATCGAAATAATAATAAATCTAAATATAGAGATCATCATTTTCTGTCGGGATGGGTCGAAAATAATGCTAAGTTAGATTAAATCTGGTTGGAAAAATTATGGTGCAAGCCTACTTTTCTTCCACTGCAGTCATCAAACGAATCCGCCGCTCCAAAAAACAACGCGATATATATATTTTGTAGGTTACCTGTTGCTCTATATTTGCGAATTACCTTTATATGGCAAAAATACACAAACCGACTGGCTCATTCCTTCTACAACCACGCTAATTGATGGATATGACAACTCGTATTTCATTATAGAACATGCAGTCGTGCACGTGGAACATAATAATATTATTATCATTGATACGAAATAATTATTTCTGAAGTTTTATGTACGTACAAGTGAACATGATGTACGAAATACCTACATTGCCGCTCGAAAAAGTTTTAAAATGTATGCTGTTGAGTGGTAAAGAGTAAATCAAAAGTTTTCTTTCAGAATCATTTCATACCACTAACAATCATCTACGTCGCGTTTATGTTTGCGGTTAAATAAAAAATACACGCAATATAAGGGACGTGCTAAGTTGCTAACATATACTTATTATCGTGTAATAGATATAAGTATTATAAAAACTTAAGTATTGCTAGTACATTACAAGGATTCTCCCAACTTTGTTCTTTTTCTCCTCTCTAGGCACTCATGTTCACCGTCACGCCACACGCAGGTTTCCTATGTGGGCGAGAGACGCAAAGTAAAGCGGCGCAGAAGAAACAAACCCTTGATACCTATGGAGCGGTTTCCTACTTGGGCGATCGTCTCTCGAACGCGAAGCGAATGTTGAGCAACTAGTAAATTATGAGCAAACGAGTCAAAATTTGGCACATAAATCACTATTTCATAGTAGAACAAAGGGAGCCTTGTGGAGATAAGATTCAAAAGTTTTTTGTGTCCACACAAACGTGGTCTATCCTAGTGACCTCATACAGGGTGTAACAAAAATAGTGGGGATCTATTTAAGGGCATATTCAGTATCGTTATATCGTATTCTTATTGAAAAAAAGTAGAAGAAAAATTTTAGTAACGCAAAATTGGCCTTTGGCCTTTGTATGGATGGTGGGCCGACTTGGACCACATGCCCCGACAGACCTCCCCGAGGTCGTACTCAACATCAAAGGTTTGATAGGATTCCTCGATGAGTTGGTCTGGCTCCTCCCGGGACTAGTCTACTCCCGGGGTGTCAAAAAAAATAGGCACGGTAAAAATATATAAATAATAATAATAAATAAATGATTTTATTTCGGATAAGAAATCCATAGTTGTTAGTTACATTTACATTTAACTTATAAAATAGTGTTAGGGGAGTTAGAAACTAATTTTAACCCAAGTACATAGTTATTTTGCTACAGAGTGGAGTTTTGTGCACCGCTGCAGCAGAGGGGAGTCCCACCTGTCCAACAACGCTATCATAATACTGTTAGCGCTACCCCGCCAGCGGCTAAGTAAAGAGGCGCACCGCTTCCGCATGATAGCCGCAAAGCCGGCGATTTGCGCCTCCGCAAACATCCCGGAGGCATGCATGTAAACGAAGTATATTTTCACAATAATTGACATAAAAGGTGAAAAACCCCACAGCCGTCAAGTCTTTAGTTGCAATTTCGCGCGGCGCGCCCCATATCTTTTTACCCGACTGCGTCAGAAGGAGGGTAATATTTTTGGAGCATATGTCCATTTCTTTGACACGACCTACAGCCTAAACGGCTGGTCGGTTTTTAACATATGTGGTTGAATTCTTCAGAATTGTAGTAGTGACATAGGCTTTATAAAATGTTTGTTTAAAGAGGTTTTTTTTTTACCATAGCGAAAAGACCATTTCAAAAATATATGGAGCAGTCGGGTTATTATATTTCTAATGAATTTACATGTTTTCTTTCTCATGATTACTATTTCTACTATTCTTACGATTATATTATTGATTAGATTTACGGTACGGTACGGAAGGTAACAGTTTGTTTCTTCGGCGCCGTGCCGCTTCGCTTTCGCGTCAAGATCGGATGCAGCGTAAAGATTGTTATTGCAATAAAATATTGCATTTCACTGAAATCTATTTCGAAAACCATACCTTGTGGTCGTATGTATGGAATTTTATAAAAGAGCAATTTCCTGATTGAATTTTCGGAATTCCAAAATAACACCAGTATTAGCATTTCATTTATTTTGCTAAAGGGGCCCAGTGATTAAGAGGCTGTCAATACCTAAAGCGCGCACACTGTCTATTTGTATCGGAGTAAATGAGATAGCACTGTCGCATGTTACTGGGCCTGGGCAAGGGAATAATAAGAAAAATATTTAAATAAAAAAAAGTGGATTATTAGTGTAATATTTTACTCAACCACGGTTTAGATATAAATGTTTTGAAATTGTGATTTTAATTGCAGACCCATAAGTCAAAACAATAAAGACATAAAACCGTTTAATTGTGATTTTAAGACCAATCTTTGCAATTATTTTCTATCGAGCCGATTTCGTTCAATCATGTATCGAGTACAACCACGGTCTTTGAAATATAATTAATATGAACATATATTTTTCTTACTTGACTAAAACAAATAGACTTTCTTAAAAAACTGTTTAAGTAACATCAATTTCAAGGACATTGGGTGTTGACAGCCTCTTAACAGTCCGCCGGACGGTATCGGCC